>NW_007246005.1:67651-177412 GCF_000164805.1 Carlito syrichta
CTGTTTTTTTTTTGTTTGTTTTTTGTTTTTGAGTTGGAGTCTCACTCTGTCGCCCAGACTGGAGTGCAGTGGCCGCTCCCGGCCACCACAGCCTCGACCTGCTGGGCTCCGGCGATCCTTCCACCTCAGCCTTCCGAGTAGCCGGAATTACAGTCACGCGCTACCACACCCGGCTGATTTTTTTTTTGATTTATTGTAGAGATGAGATCTCACCAAGTTGCCCAGGCAGGTCTCGAACCCGTAGGCTCAGACAATCCACTCACCTCAGTGTCCCAAAGGCGCGGGATTAAGTGGGCTGTTTGCCAGGTCCCTCAGTTGTATATGCAGATAAGACTTCCTCTGTCCCAGGTAGTTTTCCTGAGCCTTGGGGACCTGCTTGCAATGAATCTCATCTTCTGCTGTCCCTTGCTGCCCATCTGTAAGTAATAAACCTGCTTTGTATAACACCTAACTCCAGTAATGAAGTGGGAAGACAGAGAGATTATGACACCGAGACTATTATAGGAAGTGGCATCTTTATTACACCGGCAGGCTCGAGGGCTAATACGTTCAAATTGAGCCCCACAGAACGGGAGAAGAGGGGTCTTATAACCTTATTTAGGTAAGGGAGGGGGTCGTGTTGAGTGATTACATATTTTCTTTGGAATCTTACAAGGTTGCACTCAGCAAAATCAGATTTTTCAGAGAACAAATGGTCTTCAGGAACTGCAGGGTTGTAAACCATCAACTTCAGAAGAGGGGTTTTGGATAAGTCTGTGAATTAGTTACTGTTTTGCATTTCCATGAGAGCCATCAGTGTCTAGCCATTTGGCCTTTTTCAAACAAAACCAGCCTGGCACCTGGTGGGTCTTTAAAGCTTGCAGCTTGGTTTTCAAAAGGAAATATCTTTAACTGCTACCAACCCCCCTTTCTGCTATAGGGTTAGTGGGAGACATTCTGTCATCCCAGGTGATTGCCATGGGGCCAACTGCTGATTTTGAAGCAGCTACTCATGTGTTTCTGTGTTCATTCACTCAATCATACAAGAAATATATTTGAGCATTTGCCACATTCTGCCACATGACAACAATGTGAGATCCCTGAGGTCAAGCCCCATCTGCAGCCCTGAACTGGGGCCACAATGACTACCTATACTAAGGAAACATCCTGAAGTTGTGGTGTTGAACTGGTTACATTGAATCTGATGTATAATGACGACAAAGGCAGAGGGAGCATTGACACAGCACAGATCCCCTCCAAAGAGTATTTCCCACTGATCATCACGTTGAGGGGTGGAGGGCGATAGGGAAAACATGGTAAATTGGATTTCCCCATGCACCACATGGCTCCTGCCAGTGCCTCTGTCTATATTTAGGGTATCCC
This sequence comes from Carlito syrichta, assembly GCF_000164805.1. Classification (NCBI taxonomy): domain Eukaryota; kingdom Metazoa; phylum Chordata; class Mammalia; order Primates; family Tarsiidae; genus Carlito; species Carlito syrichta. The sequence continues at coordinate 69,014 of NW_007246005.1, forward strand.
TCTGCTCCTAACTGATGTGGGAGGGATGTGGAGGAGGGGGTGTGGGCTGTCTCTCCCTTGGCTGAGACTGCAGATGCTTATGTGAGGTGTGTAGGGAATAAAAGTTGTCATTGGGGCTGCCCTCAGGAGTTTCTGGGGCTGAGAATTGTTCATCCTCAGCATCCCCAGATGACTGTCTGATAGACCTTCAGTTTGGGTTTTCTGATCGAGCCTCAATGCCTTAGGTCTGCTCCTCCATATAGGTTTCTTTGCAGAAAGCTGCGATTGCATGATATCTTCAGACAACCAACTTGGTCCTCCCCTTTAGTAAGAGTAGTGAGAAGATAACAGTTATCTTTCTTCTGATCACAACACTTTCTGTCATGGCAATTTCATACATTGGCTTCAACTTTCATGAGAAATTAGAATCAGATATCTTTGCCTAGTAAACACCTCAAGTCTTTAACACATTTGTCTTTTAAATGTATCTAGCTTTCTTTGATGTGTTCCATTGCAAAGGTTTGTTTAAGTTGTTGAGTTTGTCATTAAAGTGTGTATTAAACTTTTAGAGACATTAAGGAAGACGAAATGCACAACATTGACTGCAAGATAGTGTTTATCCTGTTTAATGTTGCAGTAGTAGACTGTCTGGTAATAGAGAATAAATAGAGTCTCTCTCATATTGCTATAGTTGGAAAATTGAGACTGGGTAATATATGATAAACAGAAATGTATGACTCATAGTTGTAGAAGCAAGGAAGTCCAAGATTAAGGTGCTAGCATCTGGAAGGACTTGCTTGCTGTTTTATCATAATGTAGAAGGCAAGAAAGCAAAGATGACAAAGGGGGGCAAACTCAATCATTCATAACAGCAATATTCCCAGACACACAAAAAAGTGTTACATCAAGAAATATGTGTTGTAACAACAGGAGGAATCAGAAAGCCTTGGAGAACTTCTTTAGTAGTACACTCATCTTTTGGGCCATGTGGCTGGCACTTCCTAAGGTCAGAACACGGTCAGGCTAACAGAGTTTCTGTTTTTCACACAGCCATGGCTGCAGCAGAGAATACCCCTGAAAAGCCTATGCTCAGAGGCAAAAGGAGGCAATATCTGCAAGAAATGCTGACAGAAGTGGGACTGGATGTTGAGTACTGGTTGCCCAAGCTACAGGAGGACTTGGGTGTGACCTGTGCCCAGGCATTACAACACCTAGAAGGAAAAGACCTTCAGAAGTTGCAATCTCAGACGCAATATCCATGGGAGAAAAGAGCCCTGGAGAAGTTCCTTGAGCTGTCATGCTCACACAGTCTTTCAGAATTACAGGAGTTGCAAATGAAGAAGATGAAAAAAAGGCAGAAGTGGGCAGAACAAGCCCTGCAGGAGCTGAGGGACTTGCTATCAGAAGGGAAGCAGCAACAAGAAGGAACAGTGAGAAGAAAAGAAGCAGAACTGAGGAAAGCAATGGACATACCTGAAGAGTACTGGCCACCACCTGAAAAGCCCCTAATAGAAGTCATGGAAAATATACAGAGACAACTCAAAGAGATCGAAGGAACACTTTCTCACAGGCAAAACCTCCCAGATAAAGAACTGGTGAAAAGGGCATCAGGAGGGCTGGCCCTCCAGGGAACATATAAAGCCAGCCATCAAATGGGCCTTATTGAGAAGAGAGAGGAGCTACTCAATGTCCCTAAGGAGTTCTCACTCTTTGGCCCTGAGCACGGCACACGGATGGAAACAATGGAATTTACATCTTCTCAAGAAGAATCCATGTTCACCAAGATGATAGAGAAGCTGGGCTTTAGCGTCACTACCTCAGCCAAGGGTGGGGGTTGGGGATTTAGTCTAGAAGCTGGTATGGATCACATAAAGCATTCAGAATCCAGAGAAACTCAACGATCACGTTCTGAGCACTCTTATTTCTGTTCAACCAAATTTAGCTATGTCCCCTTGGCCTCCTGCCACTTTTCCACAGATCAGCTACAACTCTCTGAGGCTGCTCTCCAGGAATTGAAACACATTGAGGACCGTATGGATCAGACAGAAAGCCCAGACAGATTCTCCTCGTTGAGGTACATGGCTGAAAAATTCTTCCACAGGTTTGGCTCTCATGCTAACAAAGGCCCTCTGCACCTTGGAGGAATCTACTGGTGGAAGGCTACCTCACAGGGTTTTCGAACTGAGCAGCTGGCAGAAGTAAAACAGCAGTCAGCAGAGGCCCTAGATATTTTCATAAAGGGCAGCTACTGTGGCTTTGCAGTGAAAGCTGCTGCCGGTATGAATGTGTCAGACTCTCATTCAAATGCAAACTTGCAGGAAAAAAATTTCCAGAATCTCCAAACCAAAGTCCAATTATCTGTGGCCCAAACAGGTGGCCCCCCAGAAGCAGAAGGTCTTGTCCAGTGGAAAGCTGGCTTAGTTGCCAGCAATCAAACTTGGTGTGTCATTGACCGAGAACTTCAGTTGGTACCCATTTGGGAAATCATCCTCTCCAACCATAGAAGCGATTTTAAAGATTCTCTTCAGCTGGCTAACTGCATGAAAGACAGCTACACTGCTCTCACTAGACTCAGTGGCCAGATTCCAAATGAAGAGCAATTACTGAGTGCCATGAAGGAGGCCAGAATTTTCCTAGAGGATGTGAAATCCTGGGAGATATCTGACCCAGAAGAGCAGTTGAAGAAACTGATAAACTTCATGCAAATATTGATTCAAAAAACAAAAAACTATGATACTTGGATAAACATATGCCTCAATGACTGGAATCTGAAGAATTTTCTAGTAAATACTGTCAACTTTTGCAAAAACTCTTCCATTTACCAAACTAAACTTATTAAATCTCAATTATACAGACTTCTGTATCCTCATATCTACAGAGTGAAAAACTTTCCTCAGGCTCAGTCCATCATGCAGTGGATCTGCCAGGCAGAGTCAGAGGAAAGGCAAGTCAACATTTCTCAATTCTCTGAATTAATTAAAATCTTAAAAGAAACCCAGAATGACCTCATGGAAGTAAAGGTCAAATCTGAGTCCCCAGAAACCGTGGAGGAAGCTCAAAGAAAAGCCACTTACAAGGTCAGCTTGGCTCTCAGCAACTTCTTGAATTACCTCGGAGAAACAGAGCAGCCAGACACACAGCTCTTGCTACTTTCCATTGCAGCTGGTGCAGGATATCATTCAGAAAACAATACTTTTCAGTATCTCTTAGGGTGTGATGAGTTTAACTTTCTATTGGATAAAATGCAAACTGCCCAAAATAAATACCAGGAGCTCAAAAATATTTGCACCTACAGAGCTCAGGCTTTCCCGGTACTCACAGGTTTGACAGCCACAGTTGGAGTCACAGCTATTTCTAAAGAAGAGAAAACACAACGCATGGCATTAATGAGACATCACATGGGACAATCAATGTCTAAAGAAGTTGCACATGTGCCCCCCAATTTTGGAGGAGATCATGTTTCGGAAAACCTAGAGAAAAATTTGAAACTGTGCATTGCTGGGGATTATGAAGCCATTTCTCCTTCTCCAGTGGACAAGATGAAAACCCAATTAGAAAGTCTCTTCCATAGAAAGAAACTGTCCTATGAACCATGTGATAATGAAAATAAGTGGGAAGTAATCGAAAATAGAGCCTTCTTAGACTTACTCCAGCGTCTAGGCCTAGAACACTACTACCAAAACAGGCTGAGCAGAGTTAACTTCCATCTGATCTACAAGACATCAGTGTACAAGACCCACCCCAGCTCTGAACGGGAACTTCCCTTCTATTTCCTGCAAAAGCTACTGATGATGGATTATGGGCTGAGACACTTGGTGTTTACAGGGAACGAAAACACAGAACACCAAGTCTATGTATGTGCCTCAAATCAGGAAGATGAGGATTTTGATCCATTCAAAGACGCTTTGGAAGACAGTGATAATCCCACTAAACCTCCAGGCACTAAGTTTAGGCCGCACATTCACCCAATGGATATTCAGATGGCAATTTTTCACTGTGCAGACAATATTGCCCGACAATATATTTTGACTAAACTTTCCATTTGTCAGTTTGCCCTTCCCCTATTGGTGCCTAATCCCTGCACTTCTCAAATTGAATTCTCTCTCTGGTCTCTCCGTCAAATTAGGAGAAGTTGGCAGCAAAAAAGGAAATCATTACAAGGGAAGAACACTTATAAAAACCAGCAGATGTGTCAAGTCCCTACCTCCACTGTGTCCTTCATAAGAGTTGGAAATGGTCTCTCTGCCTCCAAATCTCAGATCATGAACTGTCTTCTCAGTAACCGTAAGCATGATGTGTTTTTTCACCGACACTGCATAGGAAGCAGCAGAGACTGTCTCTTGATGGAAGGTGTGGTGGAAATCTACTGGCTTTGTCCTGGAGGGGAAGATGAGGACAGATTTGACAACTGTGTGACCTTTCTCAATCTTCATGGAGATGCAAAGGAACATGAGCAACAACTCACCTTCCTAAAGGAGGTTTCTTCTCTCATTGTGGTCCTCATGTCAGCTTCTGATGACAACACAGAAAACCAAAAAATAGTCCGTGACCTGTGCAAATCATCAAGACCTTTGGTCTGTTTGCTTGATGACAAAGAAAAAGCCATAACCAACAATTCCAGTCAAAAGGTAAAAATTGGCATCAGAAATAGAAATGAGGCTGAATTAACAAAGGAGCTCACAAGTACAATCAGACATTTGCTAGAGCCCTCCTTCACTGCTTTCAGCTTAGAGGACTGTTCCCAGATTGCTCACAAGCAAGGATTTCTTATTGATGAAGACCAGAGAGATTGCAAGGAAGCCAAAGAAAAGGCACAGAGTTTAATGGACCTCCTGGGAAGCATGAAGCTATCTCAGATTAAGGAAAACTTACTACCCCTCCAGGGACAACTGTGGCACTGCTGGTGTAAGAAGGACAAAGAACTCTATCATCTGAAAGAAAAGGGGAATCGGAGCATTGAACAACACAAGAGTAAGATTGAGGCAGATAAACAAAGAATACGGCAACAGCAGTTGACCAGAGCCTTTTCTCACAGTGATTTAATGAAATCTGTCCTTCAAACTCTCCAAGAACATTCGGAAACTCACCTCAAACTCTACTTCTTGCAGTGGCTGAGTATGTTTTTGGACAACCTCACTGCAGGACACTTGGAAAAACTGCATGAGAAGCAAAGATATTTGTGGTCACTGATACAAACAGAAAAGCAAAAGGCACCCAAGAGCACCTTCCTGAAAAGCTGGCAAAATGAGATAGAAGTCATCTCCACAGAGATTAGTGACTGTACTTTGGGAACTGAACAACTCCTCAGAGAAATTGGCCAGATTTATGAAGCTCTGGAAGAGTTGTCCTCCAGAAATGATATCCCTTGTCAGTCCCTTCCCCAAATGGCTGCAGACCTGATGATATCTGGTGTTCCCATTGAGCTAATGGATGGGGATGCTTCATATGTGCCCTTGAAGTGGGTGGCAGCTATTTTTGACAAGGTCTCTGAGAAACTTGGAGACAAACGTGTGTTTGTTCTCTCTATCCTTGGCCTGCAGAGCTCAGGGAAGTCCACCCTGCTGAATGCCCTTTTTGGGCTGCAGTTTACTGTTAGCGCAGGCAGGTGTACCCGAGGGGCCTACATGCAGCTCCTAAAGGTGGAAGCGGCATTCATAAAGGAACTTGGCTTTGACTTTGTGCTTGTTGTGGACACAGAAGGACTTCGGGCCCCAGAACACAGCAACAAATCCCAGAATCGGGACAATGAGTTGGCCACCTTCGTCATTGGACTTGCAAACTTGACTCTGATCAATATTTTTGGGGAGAATCCATCAGAGATGCAAGATATCCTACAAATAGTTGTCCAAGCCTTTCTGAGAATGAAACAAGTAAAAATCTTTCCAAGTTGTCTCTTTGTCCATCAGAATGTGGGGGAAGTTACAGCTAAAGACCAAACAATGGAAGGACGAAGGCAGCTAGAGCAAAGACTAGATGAAATGACAGCAATAGCTGCTGAACAAGAACAGTGCTCAGATGTAGCCTGCTTCAGTGATGTCATTAAGTTTGATGCCAGTACTCACATCTACTACTTTGCTCACCTCTGGGATGGCAATCCTCCAATGGCCCCTCCTAATCCCCGCTACAGCCACAATGTCCAGGAACTGAGAAATAGAATTCTTACGACAGCTGAACAGGAATCCAGGGGAAGCATCATGAAGATATCAGATGTAAAATTCCGAATTCAAGATCTGTGGAGAGGCCTTGTAAATGAAAACTTTATTTTCAGTTTCAGGAACACTCAAGAAGTCATGGCCATGAGCAAACTGGAAACCATGTATAACCACTGGACTTGGGAGCTAAGGAGTTACATTCTGAGCTTGCAGAATGAGCTGAGTAACCAGATTCAGAATGGAAAAGTGCAGACGCTCAATATAAGCACACTTGAGGCTCCAGTGACAGAAAAATACAAAACCATCAAGCAGGAACTTGAAAAATATTTCAATGAAGGCCCAGATAGTGAAATACTGGTTCAATGGAAAGCACGTTTTGAAAATAAGCTAATAATCCTTAAAGAGGCACTTATCTCAGACAGCAAAAAAAAAGCCGAGGAACTCATTAGTTTCAAAAAAGGTCAGGAAAGTCTGGATAAGAAGAAGACAGGTTATGAAATTGAATTGTTGGAAAGGAGCCGAAAGTTGGCTTTAAGAATAAAGAGTAAGGAATTGAGTGAGGAAGAGTTACATGAGAAATTCGATCAACTTTGGAAAAACTGGGTCCATGATGTGTCCTCAACTCTCCCTGAAGTCAAAGAGCCTGACATTGATTTGGATTCTGAAAGCGTACTTTGGGAGCATTTCCAAAAGGAGACAAACATCGTGGCTATACTGATGAAAACTTTGAAGTCCAGAGAGGTCTTCAAAATTAATTATGATGACCATGTCAAAATAAATAAGAAATTTTATGATATTACAAAAAAATTACAGATCTGTGATAAAGATTGCATTAAAATGACCACTGCTACCATTTTTTCGAGATTTTATGAAATTATTCATGACATTTGCAATCAAAAACATGATTACAATCAAAGCTATTTCTATGAAATCCTGAAAACAATAGAAGAGGAAGTGAAATCTGCATCTACTGAGAAAAAATACATATTTACAAGTAAATATATCATTGACTTATCTGTGTGTTTATTCCGAAAAGCATCAGAGCATTTTAAGAAAATGCACAGAGCATTTAAGAAAGCAAATGATCCTGTAAATTATTTAGAAAACAAGAAAGATGATTTCTTCATGAGTTTTAAGATCTCCTGCCAAGGAGCAACTTCCATCAAAACATTTGTTGATTTCCTTTGGCAGAAGCTTACTCCTGCTGTCTCCACCACCATATGGGAAGAAATGACTATTAAAATTGCTGGGGACATGAGAGCTACCTGCCCTGCATTCAATGGAAACAGGGCTAACCTGGAGAAACACATTCTCATCTCTCTGGCAGAAGAAGAAAACTTTGATAACTACTGGGAATACCTTCATAATCCAAAATCATTTTTTAGGAGCTACATAGAAATACATATTAAAAGATACTTCTCAGATGAAGGTGGTGACAAAATGAAGACTTTTTTAAAAATTAGTTTAGAGGACATCAAGAATGCCATCCTCTCTGCCATTCATGAATCAACATCAAAAGCTAAAAGCAACACTGCCTCTGGATGGTTGGATTTATTCTGTGACCACCTGGGTAGCAACATGATTTTTCCTCGAAAAGACTTAATAAGCATTGAACACCAGGATATAAAGGATATTGAGTTTGTCAAAGAAGCTATGTGCGCAGCTTTGGATCCTGCAATGAAGAGAGTAGAACAGAATTATTCAAGTATGCCTCTAGAAGAAATGGTTCCTAAAATTGAAAAAATTATCTCTCAACATCTCTGTGGCTGCTGGAAACAATGTCCCTGGTGTAAAGCAGTTTGTACAAACACAATTCCAAATCATGAAGGAGACCACAGTGCTCCCTTTCACCGTCCTTATGCTGTCAGTGGATGGAGATGGCACAAAACAGAAAGTCTGGTCATTGATTTCTGCACTAGTCTGGTAGCAAGTAATGGTTCATTTCGTTTGCATGATGATAGAACAATCCCATATAAGACCTATCGACAGGCAGGTGGTGATTTTGCCACATGGAGCGTTACCCCAGATTCTTCCACCCAGCCATATTGGAAATGGTTTGTCTCTAACTTCAGATCAAAGCTAGAAGAAAAATATGAGAAAAAGTTTACAGACCTGGGTAAAATCCCTGATGCATGGGTCAAATACACAAAGCAGGATGTGCTTGATGACTTGAAAAACCAATAACACTCAATGATCAGAAAGAGCCCCAATGTCTGAACAAAAGTGTCACTGTACTTCAACAATCCCAAAACAGCATCTTATAATTAGAACCTTTATTGTTTTCATTTTTAAATAAAATATGTAAAAATAAATTAACTAATGCTTCAAGACTTGAAAATTTGCAGTAAAAATAATTTTATTTCTCCCTATTCACATCCTTTGGGCCTAAACACTTATTACTAAAATAGAATAAATACAAAATACAATTTAAAAATCACATACTTCTTACTTTAAACTATTATTCTAGACATTAATTTTTATTTTAAAATACATAATGTCTCAGGGACAATCATTTTAGCAAAGTAAAATTAAAATTATTTCAGATTGACTCAAATTTCTATAGAATACCTGTATTATATTTCAATAATATACATGTCTTTACTGTAAACTACAAATTGACCTTTTAATTTTTAAGTTGATGTTTTTAACCCTCTGAAGTTTTGAGGAAAGTTATTAATCCTTAAGTGTAATCCTGTTGTGGAAAGTTCATGATTCCCAAGCATAGCAATATTTAGGCACATTCTGTTTTGGAAAAGACTAAACCAGAGATTTGACCAAACTAGAGTCTCCATCAATTCAGGAAACTTTATCAGGCAAATATGGGATATAAATCAGACATCATTTTTCCCCTTTTTAACCATTGTCCTTTTCTCCCTAGAATTTGGCAGTTCTTTGCATGCTAAGAAAAAAAAATGCTTCACAAAGCTTACGTATTCAAAGCCCAATATTATGTACAAGGCTGAGAATAATTATTTCCTGGAATAAAATTTGGTCAGGTAAAAAGTACCATTTTAATCAAGTCTGTGCACTTGATTAAAGATCTAATTTAACGAAGTAATTCATGATTCAAAGAATGATTCCTTAAAAAAAATTTTCAAAAGGTATGTAGTTTTAAAAAATATTCTAATATACTTAATTGGCTTTTAGCATTTCAATAAGAAATGTATTTATATTTTAAAAAATCAAATTCTTCTCTCCAAACCGGACACACTTGTGGCTCTTCACACCATTTGAGCCATAAGGTCATGATCAGAATAAAATTGAAGTCCACTCTGAATCCAACCAAGAGCCTGAGAGGGAAAGAAAATCACCCTTCTGCAGACTTACACTTAATTCTAGGTTCTCAAAGCTGATAATCTACAGAAATCTTGATGCAAAGCAGAATATTTCTTCATGGTGGACATAAAGGCGCCATTGGCTTCCATTTACAGGTGCACTCTCTAGCCTTCATAGCCAATGAAATTGACTGTCCAGAGAACCACAACAAAATTAAGGAGGGACCCATAGGGTGGAGCAGGAGTATGAAAAATACCAAACAGTCTGGGTGCAGTGGCTCAGCCTATAATCCTAGCACTTTGAGAGGCCGAGGCGAGAGGATTGCCTGAGCCCAGGGATTTGAGAGCAGTCGGGCAACTTGGTGAGACCTCATCTCTATAACAAATCACACACAAAAAAACTAGCCAGGCATGATAGCATGTGTCTGTAGTTCCAGCTACTTAGAGCTGAGGCAGAAGGAACACCTAAGTCCAGCAAGTCGAGGCTACAGTGGCCGTGAGCATGCCACTGTACTCCAGCCTGGACAACAAGAGTGAGACTCCAACTCAAAAAAAGAAAAAGAAAAGGAAAAATACCAAACAGCAGATAAGAAATGCTGATTCTGGTCACAGGTTGCAGAAAACAGGTTGGAGTTCAGGACAGCTAGAACCAGTTTGAATGAAGGTGACATCAAATGTGCCCACTGCCTGACTGTGTCCTAAATTATGTGTTCATTGTAATATATTATAGTAAGTGACACATTTATTGGTCCCATGATAGCTCCAGTGGTGAACAAAAATGGACAAAAAAAGTAGCAGATATGCAACTCCAGGAAATTCCCATCCATTTCTCAGAAACCCTCGTATCACTCCACCGCTTAATATGGATGTTCCACCACTTAATTAAGAAAAAGAGCTTGGGCCCCCCTCCTACCTTGGGGAAGTGAATCTCCTTTCTCTTCTCTCTCTTCTTTTACTTTCTAAATAAATTGCTTGAAAATTAAAAAAAAAGAAAAAGAAAGAAAAGAAAAACTGAAAGCCATTAAGCATGACTCGCTCTGGAGTATTTCCACACTCCTCTTTCTTAAGTGTGTACTTTCAGTTTGAATAAACCTTTCTGCTTCTGCTTCACTGCAGTTCGTCTTTGAATTATTTCTCCAGATGGTGTCAAAAACCTAACAAGGTAGAGGGTCTCTTGTGTCTTTAATGACCTTCCTGGGTCTTTGTCCAGTGTCAAAATAACTTGGATCTTCAGTGATGAGAGACAGGAATGCTGATCTTATCTCTTTTGTCCCCCTTTAAGGACTTTAAGCATATTCTCAGTTTCAGGTCAACATCTCCGGAAGATGTTTTGAAAAACAAAAAATTACAAAGGAATTTACAGTGTGGTTTTTCTTTTGTTCTCTGGAAAATAAATTTAATGAGAGTTGGAAGGACCTCCTGAAATAATAAAATTGAAGTAATGATGGAACCAGAACCCCTGTACTGCATGGTGTCTGTCTATCACATCTCTGCATATTTTAATCACACATGTATATACATGTGTCAACATCTCACTCCCTATATTCCATAAATGTATATAACTATTATGTGTCATTAAAAAATTAAACCCTTTAACTAAGAAGTATCATATTTTATATATTAGCTTTGATTTTTAAATCAAAATTATTGCTAGAATTTTTTTCTAAAATCTTTGATAAATTCCTCATGCATTCAAGCACTGTGATTATTAAATGAGATTCAGAGGCTGTTCTCAAGAGATTGTAACTGAGTATCTCAGCCTTAAAATGGATTATAAAGTTTTGTTTCTCTCTCTTAATCTTACACCTTGGAACATATTTTAGAAACTTATTTTTTCTCTTTATCTACCAGACACTCTTTGGTACCACACACACTTATCTGATCTTATGCTTGCTTAGAAATCCAAGGGGCTGATCATAAAACAGCCTGACTGCAGGACCTTTTCACTTTGGGGGAGTCAGGAAAAGGTTGATCCATAACCTGACTGCAGCTAGATTACACCAACCAGACCTTCGAGAGGACTACCATCCAAGATAAGCCATGAAGACACAGTCTGTGCCATGCCTGCATATTTTCCATAACAAGTGTCCCTTTTTAAGTCCTTGCAACACTCAACCTAAAAATTTAAAGTGGCTTAAGTCATAACCTTGGCAATTTTCCCACCAGACAGCTTTGGGGATAAAATTGCCTTTCTTTCACTACATCTCATGATTGGTTGTAGCAGAGCACAAGCAACAAGCAGCCATGATTGTGTTGGCTACAAGATGAAGAAAAACTAGAAAGAAGTAAATTGGAATAAAGAAATAATGACTATGTGTAGATGGGTATTTCTGTGATAGAATGGAGAGAGTAATGTTGCTATCAAGGAAGGATCAGGTTCAGGGAATTATATTGTCAATTTTGGGGTCATCAGTGGGGTTAGAGAATTCAGGAAGAGTGGAGTAGAGGTAATGGAGACAGTAGGGATTATCAAGAAAGCAAGACACTGAATTCAGGTGTAGTCCACAGGATTAGAGGTGGCCAGACTTATCAGTTTGGTAGGGATAGGGTTCCCATTATCAGTGGAAGGGGTCTCTCAGAGGCGTTGAAATAGGAAACATAGAAACAGGGGTATTAGATATCATCACATCAGTACATTTAGGGACAATCCAGCCAGTTAAGGCAGAGTTCTCAAGTACAGCAGAAAATAAAGAACCACAAGGCCTGTAAGGATAGGACTAGGACTAGGAGAGTGATGGATTCTAGGACAACATCTAATCACATGAATAAGATGGGAGTTACTCACTTATACGTGGAATCTAAAAATTTTAAATCACAGAAGTAAAGAGTAGAATGCTCATTAACAGAAGCTGGAGTAGGAGGTTGGGGAAAAGGATAAATGTGGTTAGAGTACAAAGGGAGAGAGGAAGGTAATTCAAGATGAAGAAGCAAGTATAAGTCAGGTGTTGAGAATTAGGGAATGCCAGGTTGCAGTAGTTTAGAGCACAAACTTGGAACTCAAATTGCTTAGTTGTGCATATGGTTTCCACTATTTACTAGCTATGTGACTGACCTCGGATGAGTAAGTGAACTTGTCCTCTTCATTTCCTTCATCTGTAAAATGTGTCACCTCAAAGACGTATAACTCGAAATATGTGTGTGATACATTGTACATGTTACAATAATGTTAGGTAGTACCAATACAGCAGCTGCAGTAGCAACAAAAACAGCACAAGGCATGTGAATATAATTAATTATAGTAGTTATTACCATTATTAGTATTGCTATTATACTGAAATGGAGTTAGTATATACAACATTCTCAATCATAATTTCCTATTTCCCAATAGATAGGTCTCTGTAAACCTAACTCTAAAGGCCAAGGTCGCTGGGAAGTCAAAGAAAGAGGCTGACAGATCCAGCTTCTCGGAAAGAAACAGTTAACAAGAATTCACAAACAGAAACCATGCCTGTATCTCAGATGGCAGTGAGACAAGATCACGGATCCTCAAGTCATTAGCCCTAGACCCAGGACTTATATAGAAAAGGGGTGATTCAGAAGGCCTGTGTAGGACAAGTGAAGTATGATAACATAAGGATTGTTTGAATGATAGCAGGATTTACAGTAATTACCTCCATTTACACAGGGATCATAGATAAACAGGAAATGTTAGACACCTTCCCAGAACCAGGGTTGATCAGAATTAAATATGGCTATTTAGTATCCAGGATGGAGTAGCTTTATCCTCTACAGTTCCTGAAGTACAGGGCCTAAGTTTCATATTTTGATGAAGTAGTGATTGCAAATGTGTTTGCCTTATAAATGCCTTATCTGTATTTTATTTTTCTCTCAATCACATTTTATTAAAAATAGAATTTAAAATGTAAATCTCAAAAAAGAGGATGAAGACTAGAGGGAAGGACGGTTACTAGGCCAGGGCAAAATCAGAGCATTGTTGGGTTCTAGCAGCAACAGCTATCTGATGTCACTGTTATTTTTAATGAAATTCAGGAGATTTGCATTTATTCCAAATTGGAAAAGATGGGAACCAGAGCATGTTCTCCTGGTAACGTGGTCAGGACTGGAATTGTTTCTGACAGAGCTAAAGTTTTATCATCCTATGGACTGGGGAGGCACCACTAGGTGTAAACAGAGATTATCTTCTTACATCTACTGGGTTAAATTTATAAACTTTACCAAACGTCTTTCCTGCTTCAGCATCTAGTTCTGGGTCTCTGGACTCCCATTGAGGGATTGAAAAATGTAAATACAGAATAGCAGTCTCAAGAGCAACTACTAGCCTTAGTAAAGGCATTATAGACCCTGCCAACTATGATTTTTTCTGGCTCTGCCCCTGCCTTCTGGTCTAACTGTAGTTATCCTTCTCTAGGCCGCCCATCTTATTTCTAAAGCCCTAGTTCTATCATTTGTCCTCTGGTGGAAGCTTAACTGGTAGTAAACAGAATTATCAAGATAATGAATTCTGAAATTCTCAACTCTAGCACTGTTAACTTTTAGGGCCAGATAATGGGGAACTGTCCTGTGCCTCATAGGATGTCTAGCAGCATCCTTCCTTGGCCTCTACCCACTAGATGCTTGCAGCAATCTCACAGTCATGACAACCAAAAACATCTCCAGACATTGCCCAATGTCCCTGAAATATTTTGACTACTTCAGTTGAGAACCACTATGCAATGAGACCTATAAGGGTTTTGAATACAAGATAGAAAAAAATCAATTTTTGAAAGTTTGTGTAAAGCTCTGTTGTTTTTCTAATAAAATAACATGTTCACTGAAAAAATAGTGTGAAAAAACATAAAAAAGAAAATTAAAAACAAAAAAAATCTCAAAATGCCAATTAACTTTTGTGAACATTTTAAAAACCATTCTTCCAGGCATGCAAACGTAGTTAAATATGAACAATTTTGCACACGTGACACGGTATGGTGTATATAGAATCACCCATAATCTTCCTTTTTACTCAAAATCTACTATGGGTATTTTCTAGGTCAAGAACTATTGATCTAGTTTCATAAGTAACTTTAATGCCTACACAATATTCCTTTGTATGTAATTGACCAGGTCCTTACTGATAGCCAACCAGCTTCCTAAATTTTAATGAATGTAAATAACACTACAACCAACATCTTTGAACACACTTCTTTGCACAGTTTGAGACTGACATTGTTTCAAACTCAATATTTCCTACATATCTACAATTTTGCCAGGACCCAGAGCTCACAGAGGGAATTAGACATAGATCTTCAGACAATGTATACACCTAGTGGGAAAAAATGTGAACAGAAGACAGAATAAATATAATATGTAGCATTGAAAAGCAAGGTGGAAGCCGGGCTCGGTGGCTCAGCCTGTAATCCCACGCCTTTGAGAGGCTGAGGTGAGTGGATTGCCTGAGCCCGTGGGTTCGAGACCCGCCTGGGCAGCGAGACCTCATCTCTACAATAAATCAAAAAATCAGCCGGGCGTGGTAGCGCATGCCTGTAATTCCGGCTACTCAGAAGGCTGAGATAGAAGGATCACCGGAGCCCAGCAGGCAAGGCTGCGGTGGCAGGGAGCGGCCACTGCACTCCAGTCTGGGCGACCGAGTGAGACTCCAACTCCCCCCCCCAAAAAAAAAGAAATGCAAGGTGGAAACATTGGCTAAAGATGGACAGATAACTGACCAGTCGGTGTCAAGGATGTCTTCACAGACATGGGCCTGGAAATCAGCAGTATAAATATCATTCTCATCTCTTTTTTCTGCTACAATAGTACCTAGAACAATCATATGCCTATTTCTCTATTTCTCCTGTTCCCAGTGTATAGGCCAGAACCAGCTTTCTATTTTCTATATATCCTGGCTTTATTATAGGGCCTCACACTAAACCTTCAGTAAAGGTTTGCTGAATGGGGATATTTATTGGAAATGTTCCTGCATGAAGAAAATTCTCTTTAGGAGAAGGAGGGTATGGATTCAGGTTCACATTCCCTCCAACTTCCCAAACTCAACGACAGATTAGAAACAAGTATAGGAAAGGAGAGAAGAGGAAAAGGTAAGTTGATATGCTTCTGTGATCTCTTTCTCTATCTGTGATTCACTTTCCTCCTTTGAACAAAACTTCATTCAAGGGAAAATCTCAATGACCTTGCAGAAGGGCAACTGTGGATGATCCTAAGGCTCACACTACAACTCAGATGATATACAGAAACATCTTACTATCTTCATTTTAGGTTGTAATCTGACATCCCTCCCGAACCCCCATCCACTTATTAGCAGGAGGAAAAACTAACTAAAGTATCTTTCTAACTTTAACTTAGTCCAATCTGACAATGTAATTATATGATTAGGAAGTATTCAGTATTGATCACTTAGACAGCCTCTCCTTTACCTGCTTCTCTCCCAGCTACGTAGTAGAAAGAGTGGAGTTTAGGCAAAGTCCTGGCGTTAAGGACTCTAGCCTAAGTCTGGTTTTTCATGTTGTAGTAGCTCCCTCTGCTGGTCTCTGAATCACTGACCTTTGTGCACCTAGTAAAACATTTTGAAGGCAACACTGCTGAATAGTCTAGTTGACATGGGGCCTATATTTTGTTCAGGGGCATTATTCCTGAATTACTGATGCTGTAAGAAAAATCTTGCTTACTGCAGACCCTTAGTTTATTGTCATGTCCTCCAAATGGCAATTTGGTCCTGCAGTCCACACTGACTGTTGAGTTGACTCATTGGGTTATAGAAGGTCTACAACAGTCCACTGGGTTTCAATTCAATATTCAAACCACATAAAAACTCAAAGCATCTTTGTAAAGTTAAACCCCAGGGCCTCCTTCTACCTGACAAGTATGTGCTACATTTCTATGAATAAATCCTAAAACCAATACTTGACTTCATAGCAAAAGACTAATAGTACCTCAGACTTATTTTGTTTCCTACTTTTCTTTTCCTTCCTTCCTTCCTTCCTTCCTTCCTTCCTTCCTTCCTTCCTTCCTTCCTTCCTTCCTACCTTCCTTCCTTCCTTCCTTTCTTCCTTCCTTTCTCTCTCTCTCTTTTTTTTTAAATCAAAGTCTAACTCTGTCACCCAGGCTGGAGTGCAGTGGAACTATCACAACTCACTGCAGCTTCCACCTCCGTGCGCTCAGGCGATTCTTCTGCCTCAGCCTCCTGAGTAGCTGGGGCTACAGGTGTGCACCATTATGCCTGGCTAATTTTTTTGTTTCGTGTGGAGACAAGGTCTCACTTTTCTGCCCAGCCTGGTCTTGGACTCAGGGGCTCAAGCAATCCTCCTGCCTTGGCCTTCTTAAGTGCTGAGATTACAGGCGTGAGCCACTGTGCCTGGCCTTCTCTCATTTTTGACTAGGAAATAATACATTCTAGTTGAGATGCTGTATCAAGTTTTTTTTTTTTTTTCTTTTTTTTTTTGAGTTGGAGTCTCACTCTGTCGCCCAGACTGGAGTGCAGTGGCCATTCCCGGCCACCGCAGCCTCGACCTGCTGGGCTCCGGCGATCCTTCCGCCTCAGCCTTCCAAGTAGCCGAAATTACAGGCGCGCGCTACCACGCCCGGTTAATTTTTTGATTTTATTGTAGAGATGAGGTCTCGCTTGCCCAGGCGGGTCTCAAACCCGCGTGCTCGGACAATCCACTCATCTCAACCTCCCAAAGGCGCGGGATTACAGGTTGAGCCACAGAGCCCAGCTTGTATGAAGTTTTAAATGGAGAACTTCTAATCTCCAGCAGTAGAGGTACTCATTTCACTGGACAAGTTGCAAACCAGGGAAATAAGGTTTTACAAACACAATAGCATTAGGAAAGGCTGACTGAATCAGTTTAGTTATCTTTTTTTTTAAACATGTGGGGTATAATTCAAGGTTTGGTATACAAATAGTAACTGTACAGGTAAAGTTTGGGACTTACTTTGGTCCCCATGTCACCTGATTTGAGATCAGGTATCCTTACTGATGAAGTGTGTCCCCCACTTCCTCCCCTGGCAGTTTCCCACTACTGCCAATCCCTTTCTTATAGTACTATGATAATTGTTCAGGGTCCACATATGAGTGAGAACATGTGGTACTCAGTTCTTTTTTTTTGAGTTAGAGTCTCACTCTGTCGCCCAGACCGGAGTGCAGTGGCACGCTCCGGCCACTGCAGCCTCGACCTGCTGGGCTCCGCGATCCTTCCGCCTCAGCCTGCCGAGTAGCCAGAATTACAGCTGGTAGCGCCGCTACCACGCCTGGCTAATTTTTGATTCATTGTAGAGATGAGGTCTTGCCAAGCTGCCCAGGTGAATCTCTATCCCACGGACTCAGGCAATCCACTCACCTTGGCCTCCCAAAGCGCTGGGATTACAGGCTGAGCCACCAAGCCCAGCTGATACTCAGTTCTTTGTTTCTGTGATAGATCACTGAGTATTACAGACTCTAAATCCATCCAAGTTGCTGTCAGGTTCATAATTTTGTCCTTCTTTATGGCTACATAATATTCCATCATGTTTATGTACCACATTTTTTAAATTCAGTCTACTTTTGATGGGCATCATTGTTGGTTCCATGTTTTTGCTATTGTGAATAGTGCTGCAATAAATATGTGTGAGCAGATAGCTTCTTTGTAGAATGATTTAATTCTCCTAGCATATTCCCAGAAGAGGGATTGCTGAGTCACATGGAATGTCAATATTTAGACCTTTTAGGAATTGTCACTCTGTTTTCCACAGAGGTTGTACTAGTTTACACTCCCACCAACAGTGTAGAAGTGTTCCCTTTTCCCCACATCCTCTCCAGCATCTGTTGTTTTTTGAGTTACTGATGATGACCATCCTGACTGGAGTTAGGTGGTATCTCAGTGTAGTTTTAATTTACATTTCTTTGATGATTAGGCTGAGCATTTTTTCACGTATCTGTTGGCTGCTCGTATGCCTCCTTTTGAGAAGTGTCTATTCATACCTTTTGCCCACTTTTTAATAGGGCTGCTAGTTTTTTCTTTTTGGCATGTTTGAGTTCCTTGTAGATCCTAGATGTCAGGCCTTCGTCAGATATACAATTAGCAAATATTTTTTCCCAGTCCATGTACTATCTCCTCGCTCTCTTGATGGTTTCTTTTGCATTGCAGAAGCTTTCCAGTTTCATAAGGTCCCACTTGTCTATCTTATCTCTTATGGCATGGGCACTTGGGATATTGATCAGGAATTGATTGCCAGTTCCAATTTCCATAAGGCTATCTCCCACATTTTCCAAGGTTCTTATAGTTTGAGGTTTTACGTTTAGGTATTTGATCTGTTTAGAGTTGATTTTTGTGTGTGGTGATAGGTAGGTATCTTGTTTTAATCATCTGCATCTTGTCAGCCAGTTTTCCCAGCACCACTTACTGAATAAGTTCTCCTCTTTCCAGGGATTGTTGGTAGATGCTTTGTCAAAGAAGAGTTAGTTAAGAAATTGAGGTTTTGCTTCTGGAATCTCTATCCTGTTTCATTGGTCTATATGCCTGTTCTTGTACCAATACCAGGCTATTTTGATTATTGTAACCTTATAATAATGTTTAAAGTCTGGAAGTGTGATACCTTTCTCTTTGTTTCTTTTGCTGAGGATTTTTTTGGCTATTCATGGTCATTTATGATTCCATATGAATTTCTATATTGTTGTTTCCAGGTCTGAAAAGAATGACACTGGTAATTTAATGGGTATTGCATTAAATCTGTAGATTGCCTTGGGTAAGATGGACATCTTAACAATGTTGATTCTTCCAGTCCATGAGCATGGGATATTTTTCCATTGTTTATGTCATCTTTGATTTCTTTGAGCAGTGTTTTGTAGTTTTTGTTGTAAAGGACTTTTCCTTCCTCTAGTTAGGAAGATGCCAAGGTATTTTCTTTCTTTCTTTCTTTTTTTAATGTGGCTATTGTGAATGGGATTGTGCTTTTTATTTGGTCCTCTGCCTGTTTGTTGTTGGTGTATAAGGATGATACTATCTTTTGCACATTGATTTTGTACCCTGAAATTTTGCTAAGGTACTTTATCAATCTAAGAAGGTTTTTGACAGGTTCTCTTAAATTTTTGAGGCATAGAATCATATCATCAACAGAGAGGGTAGCTTGACTTCCTCTTTCCCTACTTGGATACCTTTGATTTTCTTCTCTTGTCTGATTGCTCTAGTTACAATGTTGAACAAGAAGGGTGAAAGTGGGCAGCCTTGTATTGTTCCAGCGTTCAGGGGAAATGCTTCCAATTTTTGTCCATTTAGCAATATGTTGGCAGTGGGTTTATCATAGGCGGCTCCTAATATTATGAGGTATGTTCCTTCTATGCCTAAGTGTTCCAGGGTTTTTAATCAAGAAGAAGGGATGCTGGATTTTATCAAAAGCTTCTTCTGCATGTAATGATATTATCATGTTATTCCTATTTTCACATCAGTTGATGTATTTAATTACATTTATGGTCTTATGGATGTTGAAACAGCCCTGCCTCCCAGGAATGAAGCCTACTTGGTCATGGTGGACAATTTTTGAGATGTATTGTTGGATTCATTTGCTAGATTCTTGTTGAGTTTTTTTTGTTTTGTTTTGTTTTGTTTTTTTGCATCTATGTTCATCAGGGATATTGGCCTGTAGCTCTCTTTCTTTGTTGGATCTTTACCCGGTTTGTGTGTCACTATGATGTTAGCTTCATAAAATGACTTGAGGAGAGTTTCATCTTTCTCAATTGCTTGGAATACTTTCAATAGAATTGGTATTTTCTCCTCTTTTTATGTTTGTAGAACTCTGCTGGAGAGCCATCTGGTCCAGGACTTTTTTTGTGGGTAGTTTTCTTATGACAGAGTCTATTTCCTGGATTGTTACTGGTCTATTCAATGTCTCAGTTTCTTCTTGTTTCAGCCTTGGGAGGTTATGTGATGTCAGAAAGTCCTCCATTTCATTTAGGTTTTCAAGTTTGTTTCCATACAGAGGTGCATAGTAATATCTGATAATTTTTTGTGTTTCTTCAGGGTCCATTGTGATTTGATCTTTTGCATTTCTGATTGTGTATATTTGGGCTTTTTCTCTCTTTTTCTTGGCCAATCTGGGTAGGGGTCTGCCAATCTTGCTTATCCTTTCCAAAAACCAGCTTTTTGATTCATAGATTTTTTTTCTATGTTATTTTTGTATTCTATGTCCTGTATTTGGGCTTTTACTTTAGAGATCTGGATTATTCTGCTGATTAGGGTTTCGGTAGTCTGGTCTTTCCAGCTTTCTTAGGTGATTTGTTAGGCTCTTATCTTGTGATCTTTCCATTTTCTTTATGTGTGTTTGTAAAGAAATGAATTCCCTTCTCAGTATTGCTTTCATGGTATCTCAGAGGTTTGGTAAGATTTGCCTTTATTTTCATTTGTTTCCAGAAATCTTTTTTTTTTTTTTTTTTTGAGTTGGAGTCTCACTCCATCATCCAGACTGGAGTGCAGTGGCACACTCACAGCCACCCCAGCATCAACTTGCTGTGCTGTGCGATTCTTCTGCCTCAGCCTTCCAAGTAGCCAGAACTACAGGCACACACTACCATGACCAGCTAATTTTTTTTATTTATCGTAGAGTCAAGGTCTTGCCAAATTGCCCAGGTTATTCTCGAACCTGCAGGCTCAGTCAATCCACTCGCCTCAGCCTCACAAAGTGCTGGGATTACAGGCTGAGCCACTGAACCTAGCCTGTTTCCAGAAATCTTTTAATTTCTTCTCTGATTCCTGTGTTGACCAAGGAGTTGTTCAGCATTATGCTGTTTAGTGTCCATGTCTTTGTGGGTTTGGGGGTAGCTTTGTTGGTGTTGATATTTGTTTTTATCCCACTGTGGTCTGAGAAGGTGCATGGCAGTATTTTAATCTTATGGAATTTGCTTGATTTATATATGAGGATGTGGTTGATTTTGGAGTCCATTCCATGTGGTGATCAGTAGAATGTATATTCTGTGGTTGTTGGGTAGAGTTTTCTGTAGGTATTATTAAGTCCATTTGGTCAAGTATCAAGTTGAGGTTCTGAATATTCTTGTTGATTTTTTGCTGCGGTGATCTATCTAGGGTTGTTAGTGGAGTATTTAAGTCCCCAGCTATGATAGTGTTTGAGTCAATGTCTCTTTTTAATTTACCTAGAAGCTGCTTTATAAAAGTTGGTGCCCTTATGTTGGTGCATGTATGTTTAGGATGGATGTTTCTTGTTGATGGATTGAACTTTTTATCATTATGTAGTGACCTTTTGTATATTTTTAATTTTTGATAATTTTAAGGATATTTTGTCTGATATTATGATCATAGCTCCTGCTTTCTTTTGTGTTCTGTTCACCTATTCCATCCTCTTACTTTGCATCTGTGAGTGTCCATTCTGGTGAGATGAGTCTCCTGAAGACAACAAATTGTTGCATCATTTCTTTTTATCTAGTTTGCCATTCTACGTCTTTTCAGTGGTGCATTCAGTACATTCGTATTCACGCTAATTATTGGGATGTGAGAGTTTATCCCTGTCATGAGGTTCTTATAGGGTTTGTTGTTGTTGTTTGTTTATTTGTTTGTTTCTCATGATATTTGAGTTGATATATGTGTGTGTGTTCAATCTTTTTCCTGTATTCTTGGGAAAAGTGTGGTCATTCTTTTTTTTTCTTTCTTCTGTGTTTAATACTTTCTTGAGCATTTCTAGTACAGCTGGTCCAGATGCAGTGTAAACGCTTAGGAATTGAATGTCTAAGAAAGATTTTAATTCTCCATCACTAATGAAGTTTAGTTTAGCTGGGTAGGAAATTCTTGGTAGGAATTGTTTATCTTTGAGAACTTTGAGGAATGTACTCCAGTCTCTTCTAGCCTGTAGTGTTTCTGTAGATAAGTCTGCTGCTATTCTAATTTGTCTTCCCCTGTAAGCAGTCTGACCTTTCTCTCTTGCTGTCCTTAAGATTTTTTCTTTTATGCCTGCTTTGTATAAGCAGACTACTATGTGTCTAGAATTTGGTCTTCTCATTTGATGTATTGCAGAGGTTCTCTGAGCCTCTTGTGTTTGAATGGTCACATCTCTGATGAAATGAGGGAAGTTTTCTTGGATAATTTCATGGAATGTTTGCTCCAGGGTGGTCTTTGTTTCTCTATTTGCCTCAGGAATGCAAACTAATCTTAGGCTTGACCTCTTGATATAATTCCATACCACTTGGAGGTATGGAATTTGTTCCATCTTTTTAAGCTTCTTTTCTATGTTTTTAATAGTTTGGGTTAGTTTCATGTTTTGGTGCATAAGCTCTGAGTTTCTTTCTTCTGCTTGGCTAATTCTGCTTTCATGCCTGTCAGTTTGTTATTTATTTTGTTTATTGCAGTCTTTATTGCTGTTATCTTAGTTATCAACTCCTTCATTCTTTTCTTTTGTCTCTCCTCATTTCTATTCATTCTCTCTATTAATATTGTGATCTCTGGGCTTGTGGTTTGGGACCAGTCATTCTGAGGGGTCTTCATTATTTGAGTTCCAAAGTTTGTATTCTCAGGTGCTATCTTCCCAGAAGTCTGCAAGAAATCTGTATTTTTCCTTTGATTTGTCTTCATTTGTGATGGTTTTCCTCCTCCCTTTCCCTCCTTCTTTAATTTCATTACTCAGTGATGGGGGATAACTTTCACTTGTTTGCTCAATCCCCTATTCTTCCTTTTATAGGTCCTCTGTATTTGTTCAATTTTGAAGCCAGTCAGGGGATGAGAGGTTGTTCTTTTTGCAGTTTTGAGGTTTGATTAAGGTGTGATGGAAGGAGCTGTGGTTCAGAGCCTATCTTCAGATCACAGCATCCACTGACATATATATGAGCCCCCTGGAGCCAACTTCCCACCACTTTATAATCTGTCCATGTGGTGGGGGTCTATAGATGCCCCCAAGAGCAAAATGAGATAAGTAAAAGGAGAAGAACAGAAAAAAGAAGATGAAGACAGAGGAGAAGGAGAAGGAAAACAGGTACACCAACTAATGAATAAACAAAGAAACACAAAAAACAACCAAAAATCAAAAACACACAAACATGCAAACAAACAAAAAAAACCTGATGATACACTTACCCTAAAAATACCCATATGCAAACAGAAAAACTAAAAAAGGAAAACAGAAGCATAATAAAAACAAGTACAAAAACATAAACAAAAACAAGTACTAAAGCATAAACAAAAACAGAGGAAAAAAGAAGAGAGAAAAAAAATAGAGCTCCCCTGTGCCAGTTTTAGGAATTTCGGGTTCCTTTCCCAAGCACTGTCCCGGCTTCTGGCCACCGCTTCGGTAGGGAGTGGGGCTCTGATCTATAGCCCCTCCCCTCTGCTCTTGGCACAGACCCATCTGGTGGCTCTTAGCTCCACAGACTGCTGTGGGAGAAGGTTGAATAACATCCCGACTCACCCAACTCATCTGCTGCTGCCAAGTCCCCCACTCAGATCCAATGTGTCTGTGCCTAGTCCAGTGTGGGTATGGAGCATCCTCTTTCCATGTCTGTTCCTGGAGTTTCCTCTCTGGATCAGTGATGATCAGATCCCAGGGAGGCACAACATCTCTTCTGGGTCCCAGGTCGGAGACTGAACAGAGCCAAGGGGGCCAGTGCAGGTATCTGCCCAACCCAGAACAGAGAAAATAGTGGTGGTGGGTGTCTCCTGCCCGATGGCGGGGCTCAGCACCACATTTCCTCACTGTGTCCTCTTCACAGTTCCCTCTGCCTGTGCCTGGCCCACTGCCATGGGTGGTAACATGGGCCAGGTGCCTGATATTGAGAACAGCTGATCTCTGCTACCTCCTTCCTGGAGACCCCCAGGAATGACTGATGATCCTGCAACAGGGCCTCCAATCTCAAGGCAGTGATAGGTTCCAGCTGCTTCTGAGGGGAGTCCCAGGACCAAGTCTCCCCTCAGATGGACCTTCAATCACCCAGTGGCAATCATCCACTCACACAGACTATAGACATTCACCCATGCAGAGACTTTCACACTCCCACTGGTTCCATTGCCATCTCCCACCCTCCACTCAGTTGTTTTTCAAGAAAAATCTCTTTAAAAGAAACTGGATCCCACTGATAAACAACTTTTGTTCTTCTAATTCTTCCTGCCTAAAATGCAGGATGTACAGAATTCACAGTGTACAATAAGTTAGCAAAAGCCATGCAAATGAGTATGCATCGGTCTCTGAATGGAAAGTTGGAATGCGTCTGCCTCACTGATCCATTTAACTATCTTGACCAAAGATATGATGACTTGATTGCCATTAGAAACACTGCCACTAGAAAACATAGATTGACCCCTTACGAAATAGTTATTAAATACATATGCTTCTCACGATAGAATCTCAGGCATCTCCCAATCTTATACATTCTGGCATGTCTCAATTGTGCAAGGATTTAGTGCATTATGTCAAAGTATATTTTTACCAGTAAAAGAAGCCCTGATAACAATCAGTTTCACAATACAAACTTGGAGATTGGGTCTTTGAGAAATGACACCAAAGGAAGACTGCTCTTAAACTGTATTGGAAGGATGTGTCCAGTTCTTTTCTGCAAAAAACTTCAGGGCCTCAAGTCTTGAATCAACATCTCAACTCAAGAAGATCCCTTCAGGTTCAAAGCTGTATACCTGATGGAGAACTTAAGCTAAAGCTGATCAGGGAAGTTTTTCACCAGAAGCAGAAAGCATGGGCAGTTTTCTCAGGAAGACAGATCAATACTTGTCTGACATAGTAAAAGCATTATCATCTTTTTTTCCCCTTTTCCCCTATGTCCTGATGTCATAATTCCTTCATTTTTCTTATGAGAAAATTCACAGAAGCATATTCTATGGATGATTTTAGCAGAGACCTTTACTCTAGAAGAAACCAGAGCAATTGTTGGATTTGTGGGCTATTGCCACAAAATCAGGAATTGATTCCACCTCTGCCAGTCCTTCTCTGTGTTCCCAATGAGAGTCATCCTGAAATCCCAAAGAAGATATGAAAGGCAGATATTCTTGATATTCTAGATATCACTGCTATGTGTTTTCCTACACTCAGTGCAGATAGTATTCTGACCTTTTAAATTAATATTTTAACTATTCCAATTATAAAAAATGATACAAAAGTGATGCCTACAAATATACAAAAGGTATATTGTACTTCCATTGTGTATTTAAAACCTGGGGACTACCTATGTACGTATCGGTAACTGTTTGTGTGATGTCACTGAATTAAATCTAG
The DNA here is from genome assembly GCF_000164805.1 of Carlito syrichta. NCBI lineage: Eukaryota > Metazoa > Chordata > Mammalia > Primates > Tarsiidae > Carlito > Carlito syrichta. The sequence continues at coordinate 94,563 of NW_007246005.1, forward strand.
TAAGGTTCCTTTTCACTAAATGTAGTTATGCACCCTTAGAGCATGCTGTAAAGGAATCACAAAAATTAAGTTTTCCACTGGGCCTTATTCAAGAACTTGGCAGACTTATGTGTGAACAATTTTAACTAACCTCAGTACAAGCATCACTAAGTAGTCCTCTTTTCTAGCCCCCAAAGGCTTATATTGAGTCTGCATAAAATTTGCTTACTCTTTCTGCCTCCTTCTTGGTTCACATCTTGCTATTTGACCTGATTCCCCTTTGCCTTCCAAATAGCTTTCCTTGAAATACCATAATATCTCTCATAATCAAATGCCAAAGAAGTCAATAACCAAAATTAGTACCATGCTTGAAATAGAGGAAGATACAATATTTTTGTAGAGGAGAAAATATGATTTGTTTTCTTTCCTTCCTAGGTTCCTAGTTGAGAGACACTCTTGAAAACAAAAGTCAGATAAACAAGACAAAAACCAGCAAAATGCATTAATGCATGCTCTACTCATCATGCAGGACAGGCCTCAGATCAAAAGTATTTCTCTCACAAGACAGTGGCTTAGGGCCTTGCTTAAATTATATTTTAACAAAAGGCCATAAATCCCACAGTGACAAGAAAAAGAGGAGATTATATGTAGGCTCAGACTTCCAAAAGGTAGGAAAATGTAGAAAGGTAAATTTATGGGAAAAGTAAAGTCTGCTTCTAGATTCTCTAGTGCTGCTGTCCCCAAGCTGACAAGCAAGTATCATAAAGGAGTCCATCTTTAGTCAAGAAATGGCAGAGAGAAGGGTAGAAAGACCTTTTATTTTTCAAATTTTTGTCCTCTCATGTTGCAAGCAGAGAGGGGGCAAAGTGTCCCCCAGTGCTTTGACATTTTTCAACTCAGCAATCCCCAACCTTTTATTATTATTAATATTATTATTATAAAGATGTGGGGTACAATTCAGGGTTAGGTATACAAATGTTCATTATGCAGGTACCCTTGATGAGGTGTGCCCCCCCCACCCCCGGCAGATTCCCACTACTGCCAAATGCTTTCTTATAGCATTATAATTGTTCAAGGTCCTCTTATGAGTGAGAACATATGGAACTCAGTTCTTTGTTTCTGTGATAAATCACTGAGTATGATTGACTCTAAATCCAACCAGGTTGTTGCAAAGTCCATATATTTGTCGTTCTTTATGGCTGCATAATATTGCATTGTGTATATGTACCACATTTTTTAATCCAGTCTAGTTTTTATGGGCAACACAGTTGGTTCCATGTTTTTGCTATTGTGAATAGAGCTGCAACAAACATACGTGTACTGGTATCTTTTTTGTAGAATAATTTGAGTTCCGGGTATATTCCCAATAGGGGAATTGCTGGGTCATATGGAAGGTCAATTTCTAGTTCTTTCAGAAATCTCCAGACTGTTTTCCAGAGAGGTTGTACAAGTTTGCATTCCCACCAACAGTGTAGAAGCATTCCTTTTTCTCCACAACCTTGCCAGCATCTGTTGTTTGTTTTATTAATGATGGCCATTCTTACTGGGATTAGGTGGTATCTCAATATGGTTTTGATTTGCATTTCTCTGATGATGAGTGAGGCTGAGCACTTAAGGGGCTGTTTTTTTCCCTTCGGTGCATTTGAGTTCCTTGTAGATCCTAGATGTTAGGCATTTGTCAGATATAGAGTTGACAAATATTTTTTCCCATTCTGTGGGGTGTCTCCCTGCTCTCTTGATGGTTTCTTTTGCTTTGCAGAAGCTCATTAATTTGATGAGGTCCCGCTTGTCTATCTTATTTCTTAAGGTATTGGCCTTTAGGGATCTGGATAGGAATTTGTTGCCAGTTCCAATTTCCATAAGGGTGTCTCCTGCGTTTTCTAAGGTTCTTATAGTTTGAGGTTTTACGTTTAGATCTTTGAGCCATTTAGAGTTAATTTTTGTGTATGGTGATAGGTAGGGGTCCTGTTTCAGTCTTTGGCATGTGGTCAGCCAGTTTTCCCAGCACCATGTACTGAATAGGTTTTCCTGTCCCCAGTAGTTGTTGGAGACTTTGTCAAAGATGAGTTGGTTGAGGAATTGAGACTTTGTTTCCAGAATCTCTATCCTGTTCCATTGGTCTATATATATATATATATAAAAAAAAAACACAAAAAAAAAAACAGCAAAATGTATTAATGTATGCTATACTCTCCATGCAGGACAGGTCTCAGATCAAAAGTATTTCTCTAGCAAGATGTGGCTTAGGGCCTTGCTTAAATTATATTTTAACAAAAGGTCATAAATCCCACAGTGACAAGACAAAGAGGAGATTATATGTAGGCTCAGACATCCAAAAGGTAGGAAAATGTAGAAAGGTAAATGTATGGGAAAAGTAAAGTCTGCTTCTAGATTCTCTAGTGCTGCTTTCTCCAAGCTGACAAGCAAGAATCATAAAGGAGTTCATCTTTAGTCAAGAAATGGCAGAGAGAAGGGTAGAAAGACCTTTTGTTTTTGTAAATTCTTGTCCTCTAATGATGCAAGCAGAGAGGAGGCAAAGTGTCCCCCCAGGGCTTTGACATTCTTCAACTCAGCAATCCCCAGCCTTTTTTTTTTTTTTTTTTTTTGAGTCAGAGTCCCACTCTGTCGCCCAGACTGGAGGGCAGTGGCACGTTTCCGGCCACCACAACCTCGACCCGCTGGGCTCCGGCGATCCTTCCGCCTCAGCCTTCCAAGTAGTGGGAACTACAGACGCGCACTACCACACCCGCCTAATTTTTAATTTATTGTAGAAACGAGGTCTTGCCAAGTTGCCTGGGCGGGTCTCGAACCTGCGGGCTCAGGCAATTCACTCACCTCGGCCTCCCAAAATGCTGGAATTACAGACTGAGCCACCAAGCCCAGTCAATTCCCAACTTTTAAAGAGGGATGTTTTGATTTACTTCAGCTTCCTCTGAATAAAGTTTTCAGTGGTGTTCCTGGGGGTTTTCTGCTGGTGATAGTGAAGTGCCAGTTGTATGGAATTGGAATATAATCCAAGGCTGGGGAAAATCTTGGAGCTTGCAGTCAATCAGAGTTCCAATGGGTAGAAGCCATGTTTCGAATGGTGGAGATAAGAACACTCATATTCAGCAAAAACACTCAATGGAACATCATGTAGCTTTAGATTTCCTCTTTAGGGGGCTTGTGTTCCGGTTTGGTAAACAAAACTGAGTATTGTCCTTCTCTTTCCCCTAATGTTATCACTACCAAAAACTTAATTTAAAAGGTAGAGGACTGCTGTTTCTCCACACACTGCCATTGAATACATTTTTTTCAAAGGGAAAGGAAAATATGTGTTATCAGGAGCAGATGAGAGCTGATTTGCAGGCCTCCTAAACATTGGATGTTAAGCTTGGCTATTCCAAGATTTTCTAACTTTTATGTTTCTTTTAGTGAAACTCCAGGTTATAACTTGTGTGTGACCAGGCTGACTACAAAAAAGGATGCTTCTTTAAATTAGATCACATTATAGAATGATTTGAGTTCCTCCAGGTATATACCTAGAAAGGGGATTTCTGGGTCATACAATTCACAATAGCAAAAACATGGAACATAATGTGGGTCACACAATTCACAATAGCAAAAACATGGAGCCAAATGTACTGCCCATCGAAAGTGGACTGAATTGGAAAAAATGTGGTACATATGCATGATGGAATATTATGTAGCCATAAAGAAGGACAAAACTATGTACTCTGCAACAATTTGAATGGATTTAGAGTCTACCATACTTACTGATCTATCACAGAAACAAAGAACTGAGTATCATATATTATCACTCATAAGTAGGCCCTGAACACTCAACATAATACTACAAGAAAGAGATTGGCAGTAGCCAAACACTACCAGGTGAGGAAGGGAAACAACATCAATAAGGAGGCATGATCCCAATCCAGATGAAGTGATGTCCAATGATAGACCAAAACTTCCCCTGTACATAGACCACTTATGTACCCAATCCTGACTTGTACTCCACATCTTTAAAATAAAAATTTTTTAAAAGAAAAATAAATAAATTAGATCATTTTACAACAAACTAGTGTCCTTAAACACCATCTCACCTGGAAAAAACTATGATCAATTAAGTTCAAATACGATTAAACTTGCTATCTCTTGGGTATGGTTTGTTTGTCTCCATCAAATCTCATGTTGGAATTTTATTTCCAGTGTTAGAGGTAGAACCTGATTGGAGGTGCTTGGATGAAGGGAGCATACTTTCATAAAAGATTTTTGCCCTTCATGAAGGAAGAAGATAGTGGTGTGTTCTCACTCTATTAATTTTTTCGTATGGTAAATTAAAAAAAAAGAAAGAAAGAAAGAAAGAAACTTGACACCTGTGCGCTCGCTCTCTCTCTCTCTCTCTCTCTCTCTCTCTCTCTCTCTCTCTCTCTCTCTCTCTCTCTCTTGCATCTAATTTCACCAGGTAATCTCTGCAAACACTAGCACCTATGCTCTCCACCATGAGTGGAAGCAGCCTGAGTTCCTCACCAGAAGTCAAGTAGATGCCAGTGCCATACTTCTTATACAGTCTCCAGAATCATGTACCAAATAAGCCTCCTTTCTTTATAAATTACCCAGTCTCTGGTATTCCTTTAAAGTAAGTATAGACTCAGACAGAAAATTGGGACTGAGAGTGGGTTGTTGCTATAAAGATACCCAAATGTGGAAGTGGCTTGGGAACTAGGTAATGCACAGAGGATAAAAGAGTTTGGAGGCCTCCAAAGACAAAGAGATGAGGGAAACTTTGGAACTTCTAAGAATTTGGTTAAATGGTTGCAACCAAAATGCTAATAGAAATAGAGACATTAAAGGCCATCTAAGGAGATCTCAGATGGAAATAAACTTCTTGGGAACTGGAGCAAAGGCCACATCTGTTACCATGTAGCAAAGAACTTGCCTGCATTGTGTTCATGCTCTAGCACTTTGCGGAAGGCTAAACTTAAAGAATGATGACCTAAGGGCAGCTGTCCCCAAACATTTTGGCATCAGGGAATGGTATTGTCAAAGATAATTTTTCCGTGGATGGGGTTAGAGATGGTTTGGGGATGATTCAAGTGGATGACATTCATTGTGCACTTTATTTCTATTATTATTACATGAAATATATAACAAAATAAACTACGCACCATAAAAAAACCAAAGGCATGATAAAAGTGATAAAAATAAATAAGGGGAGGGCCATGTGTGGACTAAAATAGGTATCCAATTATGACTTAAAACCTGCCACCAGATGCAGCTGTACAACTGACGTACATCAACTCACTTGCCACTCACTGATATGGTTTTGATATGAGTCTGTAAACAAATGATTCATTATGGTCTCTCTGCAGTTAAAACTCACTGCTAATGTTAATCTGTATTTGCAGCCTATCCCAGCACTAGCATCACCATCTCAACTACCCCTCAAATCACCAAGCATTAGAAGGAGCACTCAACTCAGATCCCTTGTATGTGCAGTTCACAATACAGTTTGCACTCCTGTAAGAATCTACTGTCACCGCTGACCTGACAGAAGGCTGAACTCAGGCTATAATGTGAGTGATGGGGAGCAGTTGTAAATACAGATGAAATTTCACTGGCTAGTCCGCTGTTCACCTCCTGCTGTGTATCCCAGATTATCAATGGAGCAAGGTACTGGTCCATGGCCCAGGGGTTGGGGTTCCATGACCTAGGGTATCTGGTGAAAGAAATAAGAACAAAGTGCTCAAGAAGTAATGTGTCTACTTGTAATAGCTTACACTGAGTTATGGCAACAAAGAAATAATCCGAGGCAAAATTGATCATTCAAAGGGAAGCAAAGCATAAAACGTTTAGAAAATGTACACATTGGCCATGTGATAGAGAAGGAAAGGGCTTTTCAGGAGAGGAATCCAAAAGTATACCAGGAGACCCTTTGCTTAAGAGATTAGAGTGAATAAAGGGGAGTCAGATGCTAACGGCTAAAACAACTGGGGGCGGGGGGAAGACCCGGAAAGAATCTTGGAAATTTTTAAGGTGGCCTTTCTTGAGATTCCTTTAAATCAGCTGATAGGTTTTAAAAAAATGAAAGACAAAAGTGAAAGTAAATTTCTACTTCCTCCCCTGAGGATGTATTCATTGGGAGGCACATTCTGACCTGAAACTGTGAGTCAGCGGCCAGCCAGTCTCAGTGAAGGAGCCTATTTTCCAGGGAGATCTCTCTGGAGCAAACTGAAGACAAGAATTGGGCCTCAAGGAGACAGGTAGAGAAAGAAGAAGGGGGGAAATGGGATAGACAGAGATACAACAAGAGAACCAGAGACTGAAATAGAAATGGAAATTGGTGGAAATAATCATAAGGATCAGTCAGAGACACAGATCAAGACATGCTAAGAGCACAGACATGTATTGGGAATCATTATTGGTCTAAAAAATAGCTACAAATCTGGGAGAATAGGGAGTACATAATCAAAACAGACAAGGAACCATTTGGCAATTAGTAATATAAAAAATCAGACTTATGAAAAGATAGACTTTATTTGAAAAGAGTATTGCAATCAGGGGAAGGAGACTATTAAAACAGAACAATCCAACCATAAGAGCTATAAGCACCTCAAAAGCCAGGCAGAAAGAGATTTTCTTTTCTGGGGAAGGGTCAGCAAGGCTAGAGGAGCCTAGAATGAGGGGATGGGATAATGATGGAATGTTTTTCCTGAGGTCTGCAAATTCTTAGCAGAAGTCTTTAAAAAGGTGTTATATGCTGTGTCTGGAGGAGGGGAGGTCATAGTCAGAAGACAGAAGACTGGAGGAAGAGTAGAAGCTTAACTAATTTAGGTCAAGTTAACAAACTCTTTCTTTCTGTTGATCATTGGGAAGAAACAGTTTAGTTAATCTTTCAGTGGGAAAAAATGAGAATTTAAAGTGTCTGTGTCTGGATGGTCATAAGTAAAAAAAACCAGAAACATGAGTTTTAGATCTAACCTATCTGGCTTAGAGTGATTCTCTAAAGTAAGCCCTATCTCAGAATACAAAAGCATGGATGAATTTCTTTAACATAACTCTTTTTCAGGGGCAAAGAGCTCAGATAAAGTTAAACATTATTACTATGATGCAGGTGAGTAGTAAGTGATCTTGCAAGCATTGAAAAGAGAGCTGCTTGGGAGGCTGAAGTGAGTGGATTGCCTGAGCCCGCGGGTTCGAGACCCACCTGGGCAGCGAGACCTCATCTCTACAATAAATCAAAAAATCAGCTTGGCGTGGTAGCACATGCCTGTAATTCCGGCTACTTGGAAGGCTGAGGCGGAAGGATCACCGGAGCCCAGCAGGTCAAGGCTGTGGTGCCCGGGAGCGGCCACTGCACTCCAGAGTGAGACTCCAACTCAAAAAAAAAAAAAAAAAAAGAAAAAAAAAAGAGCTGCAAACTTAACCTGGAAGATTAATGGAAGACTTCACAAATGAGAAACTTGAACTGGATCAAGAGTATAAAACCACAGGCAGATAATATGGAGAAGGGTTTATTTAATGTAATATGCAGGGTCAAGAAATACCCTGAAGTGGGGAGGGAGGATGGTAGAATGTGGTTTCTTTTTTCCTTTTATTTTTTTTAGTTGAAGTCTCACTCTGTCACCCAAGCTGGAGTGCAGTGCAGTGGCACACTCACGGCCCCTGCATCCCCTGTTGGTCTCACATGATCCTTCCTCCTCAACCTTCTAAGTACTAGAATTACAGGCATGTACCATCACGCCCAGATAATTTTTTAATTTATTGTAGAGAAAAGGTCTCAGGAAGTTGCACAGGCTGGTCTCAAATCTCTGAATTTAGGCAATTCTCTCACCTCCACATCCCAATTGCTAGGATTATAGGTGTAAGCCACCGTGCCTAGCCCTGAGTGTGGTTTCTAAGGGAAAAGAGTGAACTAGATAGTAGGAAAAGTAAAAAGAGAGGCTGTGAAAGGAATTAGAAAGGTTGATTATTGCCAGATGATGAGGGGTCTTGAATGCTACAGCCAAGTAGTTTTGACTGTGAGATAAACCAATGCAGAGTTTTCAAATTTTTGTAAAAAAAAAAAAGGAAAGAAAAAGAAAAGGAAATAATTTAAATATAATTTTCAGAATATGTTGTGGAAAACCAAGTACAAGATAAAGCAGAGAAAATAGACTCAAGAGCAACTCAGGAGAGTCAAATAAATAAGGCAAATTAATGCCCAATATAGAATAGGTATCCAACAGGGAGAACAGTTAAAAGAGAAGAATGAGGAAAAACAGAGTTCAAGGCATAAAGTTTGCACACTTCACCATTTATTCATCAAATCTGAATGAATTTCCTCCTCAAAACTTTTCTAGAAGAAAACTTATCCAAATAACTAGAGCCAGGAATTTAGGATGTGTTTCCAATTGAATAAGCCATTCTGCATAGTTAATCCAAGTCCATAGAGCAACACCAAATTCAAAGAAATATAAGATCTTGGATAGGAGGCAGAGACTAAGAAGTAAACTAAAATTTGATAGAAATTGGAAAAAGCAAGAAGAACCCAAAGTATTCCATGATTAGCAGAAGAGTCACAACTCCTCAAAGAGGCATGTTCTAAACCAGTTGTCCCCAACCCTTTTGGGCATCAAGGAGAGATTTCATGGAAGACAATTTTTCCTCAGAGTGGGGGTGGGAGGTGGGGGTGGGGAAAGGCTTTGGGATGAGTCAAACACATAACATTGATTGTGTACTTTATTTCTATTGTTAATACATTACATTTTAATAAATAATGAAATGAATATACAACTCACTAAAAAAGAGGCATGAAAAGAAGTGGTAAATAAAATAATGGGTGGGTCACATGCAGATTAATTTAGAATCCAATTCTAAATTAAAGCCCGCCGCCAGATGTAGCTATACAATTGAAGTTCATCTAATCACTTGCCACTCACTGATAGGATTTTGAAATGAGTCTGTAAGCAATCAATTCATTATAGTCTCTATGCAGTCAAACCTCACCACTAATGTTAATCTGTATTTGCAGCTGCTCCCCAGCACTAGCATCAACACCTCAGCTCCACCTCAGATCAACAGGCATTAGATTCTCATAAGGAGTGTGCAACCTAGATCCCTTCCATGCACAGTTCATAATAGGGTTCATGCTCCTATGAGAATGGAATGCCACCACTGATCTGACAGGATGTGGAGCTCAGGCGATAAAGGGAGTAATGGGGAATGGCTGTAAATACAGATGAAGCTTCATTCACTCGCCATTCACAGACTACAGACCTGCTCTAAAGAATCTAAAGTAACCTCAAATCACTTTTCACCCCATTTCTTTGTTCTGAAATTATTTTGCTTTTTCCTGTATCTACAGGTCCGTGCATGGTCTGCTTCTCCTATTAAAATGTAAACTCTCTAAGAGCAGGGATTAAGTCTGTCTTATCCATCATTCAACTCTCAATACCTAGAACATTTCCCAGCACACTAAAAAGTCATCAATAAATATGCATAAAATAAATCTTGATATTTTTCACATATCTTCACTAAATCTCATACTTATGTTATTTTGTAATCAGGTTCACTTAGAGGCACATTATCGTGATGGGTACAAGAAAGGAGAGATAGTCAACAAAGATAGGCCACTAGGAAGAGTAGGATGAAAATGTTGAAGAGACATCCTGAATGTAATTTGAATGTGAGTATCAGACTTATAGACAATCATTTTTAGAAAACGTTTTCAGAAAACTTCTGAAGACAGAAGTGGTACTAAAACATGAGAAGTGGGTGGCATGAATTCACCAGTTCATTTCATCAGGAAATATGTATTAAGGTAGATATGCTGAATTCAAATACTCTTTTCAGAAATCTAACTGTAATAGAAAAACAAACAAAAAAGACTTACAGGGTAAACAGAATCCAGTCTGCATTTAAGTAAAAAGAGAAGTCTTGATCATATACTCTTGTTAAAAAAAAGAAGCAGCAGCAGCAGCAGCAACCAGGAAAGTAGTATGTTCAAGATATCCTAGATGCAATTTAGAGAAAACAAGGCTTAAGAAATGAGTAGGAACAAGATTTCGAGGACAGAGAATATTACACAGAGGTAGTAACACTTCTTCCTTGGAGACCAGAGAGAAAAACACAAGGATAGATATCATAGTCTTAACTCTGAAGATGAAAATATTGGAAGTTGAGAAAGGTCTGACTATATTCTGGCTTCCAAATTCTCTAGTGTTAGAAAGTGACTCACCAAAGGCCAGAGAAACTTCAACAAATGTTTTGTTGGTCCCTGCATGCCCAGGTTCCTCCCTATGATGCTGAATTATAGGCTCAGAGGACTTTGTTTGACTTTTCTTTTTTTTCCTCTTCAAACCCATTGTCTAAGAAGTGATTAATAAGTGTGTGTAAATTAGATGTAAAATTTGAAAATGTGATCTCTTTTGGGGGGAGGGAAGAAAAGTCAAAAATGACTCTCTACAAGGACAAAAACACTGGGAAGATGGGAATATTATAAATTGTTTGGCTTTTTATGTTTCTTTATGTAGAAGTATACACCATGTATTCTTTTGTATTTGACTTCTTTCTCAGAACTTAAAATTGTGAGATTAACTCATATTGTTGTTCATGGCTCTGATTTTTTTTCCTTGTTGTCTACCATTGCATTGCAGGAATATGCCAGAATTTATTTACCCATTTGGATGTGAATGAACATTAGGGCTGTTTCCAGTTTGTAACTGTTTTGAATAGTGCTGCCATGAACATTCTCATGATGTGTCTTAATGCATAAAAGAATGTATTGGCAAATACCTAGGCATGAAAATCTTGACTTGTTTCTGCCATTTTATTAGATGTGTATCCATGAATTTCTGTTCTGTTTGGATTATTATTGCTATCTTTGTGGTACTGATTGAAATTGACTTCATTGTATTATTCCGTTAGGTAAAATATAATCACCTTTTTTTATGTATCATGACTCTCTTCTATTGTTATCTGATACATACAAAAATAAGTTTTATTAACTTTGCATATTTTCACTCAATTCACCATGACCACTACACACACACATTATCTTCATCCATACAATTCTGTCCCCTATATTAAAGCAGCTGGAATTTTAATAACAAAGTATTCCTAATTTGTAATTATAAAACCACAATTATTTTCAATAATAAATTTACCTGCTCCTGTACTATTTGGTTACTATATAATATTAGGTTCCAAATAATATGTATTAAGAATATTCAAAATAGTGCTAAGTAGTTTTTTAAAATTTTTTAAATTAGTTTTTTAGAGAATTTTTAAAGTGCTGATGCTACAAGCTCAATACCAATCTTCTTTCAATTTATCTGTAACTAATATCATTACTTTATTCATGAAGCTATTTTATTCTAAGAGTATAAAAACTTTGCCAGGACATATTTAAACAGATTAATAATAATATGAATATAAATATCATTAATTTAATAATAACATAATAATGAAAGTATTGCTTTATTATTTTAATAATTTAATAATTTTATTTACAATTTAAATTTATATTTTAAATTTTATGATTTTATTAAATTTAAGTATTTTATAATTATGCCTATAATTTAAGTATTTTTAAAATTTTTATTTCTATTACAATTTATTATCATTGAATTATTTTATTTATTCTGTTAAACATTTGATGTGCACTTTCAAAAATTTTATAATAATTCTATTATTACAATATCATAAATTAGTTTATTAATTTTAAGAATTTTATTATTGTTAATTATTCTGTTCAACAGTTGGTGTACATTTTCAGTATGAAGTAGCAGGTCTTACTGCATCTCTGGGAAACGTTTTTCTATTGATTCTTTGATCATTTTTCTCCCATCTTCTTTCTGACCTCTCCTCACATTAATATTAGAATAACCCAGCATTGGCAGCACTTCTGGATCTATGCTCCATGCCTTCATGATTCACTGTTTTCATCTCTTTGTCCTTTAAGGCTAAATTCTGAAAACCCCCTTAGTTGAACATTCTAGCCTCATAGTTGAAGCATCATGTGTGTTCATGCAAATATTCAGCCAGAAAGAATACTTCATTTAGAATCTAGTGTTACAGACCGAATAATCCTCATCTGCTAACCCTCAACACCAAGAAATTGAGAGGCAGAAAACTGGTAGAAAGAAGTTTATTTTTGAATTTGAATCCAGGGAGCAAAATGTGGCTCCTGGTCTTTCTAAAATGGTTCTGTTCACCATTCAGGTTTTACACTCTGCTTTTATAAGTTCAGAGTTGTTTGTACCTACTGTATACTGACTACGTGACTAGCAGAGCATTGTATAGGACTTAAGTTACAGCCGCATTTTGTTAATAATCACATTTATGGTTTGCATTCCCTGGCACCAATAGCCAGAGGTAGCTAACAGTTTCTTATCAGTAACACCAGGTAGAAGTGTTAATCAAGCTTGCTATAGAGTAAAGGAAGTTAAAAAGGCCTGAGACATTATACGTTACTTCATGCATGTTGTTATACGCAAAACTCATACAAATAACAAAGTTTATGAGTACATTAATACAAAAGCTGTACAAATTACAAGACTTACGATTACCTTAATACTATATTTTTCAAACCTATGACTACTAAGAGAAGGGAGTAAATGGGGACTTACATCTTTCAGTTAATTGGGTACAGTCTGCAGGAAAGTTAAGGATTCTTTGAAGTTATTTACTGGCAGTGCATAGGAGATAAGGGGAAGCACTCCTTTTGTTAACTCTCAGGAATGTGGGTACTCCCAGGAGCTCTGGAACACTTGCCATGCCCTTCTGGGGGTTGTAGCAATATAGAAAGTCATTAGCAGGTCTCCTTATCATTTCCCCACTGTCAGTTGAAGCCCTGATATCTATCACGGGGGTAGTTACCTTATGCTGCCTTATCATAAACGTGTGTATGGTGTTTTTCCTCCTTAGCTAGCTTTTATCCTTTATAAGCTTAGTTATGAAGGCAGAAATTTTAATAATACATCGCATACAAAGTGTGATGACTAACAATATTAATATTGCTATTATAAACGTGGTTAAAAAGAACTTCTCCATGCCTGAAAGGAGGTCCTGTAACTCTACTGGGAGTCAAGAAAACATGTTGGAAAACCAGAGATGTTTCCAAGCACTTTTTAGCATAAGCATCTGCATTGCTTATAGTATTAAGGTTCGTTTACATTTGGCTTAGCATTCCCGCGAAGTTCCTTGATTTATCTGGGATGAAAGTGCAGCACTCAGTATGAATAATGGCACATGTGCCCCCTTGACAAGCAGTAACTATATTTAAATCTGGTCGGGCTTGGTGGCACAGCCTGTAATCCCAGCACTTTGGGAGGCTGAGGCAAATAAATTGCCAAGCCCGCAGGTTCAAGACCAGCCCAGGCAACTTGGTGAGACCTCGTCTCTACAATAAATAAAAAATTAGCCGGGCGTGATAGCATGGCGCCTGTAGTTCTGGCTACATGGAAGGCTGAGGTGAAAGGCTCTCCGGAGCCAAGCAAGTTGATGCTGGGGTGGCCGTGAGCATGCACTACGCTCTAGCCTGGGCAACAGAGTGAGACTCCAACTCAAAAAAATAAAAAAAGAATATTTAAATCTATCTGGTTGGTAGCACTGTCTTTTACACATTAGAGTCATTTCAGTATTAACATTATGCTGTTTTTGCTTTTGTTCAGGGCTTGCTACATAAATTTAGCTAAAGCTTTGATGTGGAGGGACTTTTTAGCCCTACATTGAGTAAAAAAATTTGAGGACATAATTGTACCATTTGAAAATAGAGTTAGTTCTTTGAGTGTGCAGATAGAGCAAGATAGCTATTTTTGCTTTTTTGCAGAGTGCTGTATTTGTGATCTTGGGCCCATGGAAAGGCCAGAGTGCATTTACCAATTTATCTGGGGGGGGGGAAGTCAAGGCCATAAATTGGTACCACAGATCCACCAAGTCCCACTGGGAGCTCGCCAGTATGCTCCTGGCCTCTGAGTCCAACTGGTGGCAAACAAATCACTGTCCTTAAGGACGATAAGGTTTTGGCATTGCTCCAAAGGGACCCAGCCCATGTGTAGGGTTGTATTTAAAAGATACTGCTTAGAGTGTTTTTTGTTGTTGTTGTTCCCAACACAAGGGGACTGGTTTGTTTAATTACCACGTTCAGGTGCAAGGCATATTACTCTATCCCATATCTGAGGGAACCCTTCCATGGTTTGATAATTGAGACCTGCAGCTTCAGGCTTGTGTTGATTATGCTGATTAAAAATTATTATATTGTTTTGTATGGTAAATTGGTACAAAAAGGTAAAATTATGGCCTGATCCATTTATAGTTTTCTTAATGAGCCATTGTTGTGAGCTAATTTTGGTTAGGTTATTACTATTAGCTGTCGATTTCCCACTCTGAATTCCTGGATGTACAGGGTTAACTGCTTTCATTCAATACCCTGAAGTGGTGAGATCTGCCATGAAAGCCCAGAGGCTCCTGAAGCTGAAACTTACTCACAAATTTAGCAATTTGAATAATTCAATGTATTAGCTGTTTTAGCATAGGAATAGACTCATTTTAAATACACATTTTCATTGACATTTATAATATAGGGTAATAGAATAAGAATAGTGAGAGTCACTTTGCTTGCTTCAAGAAAAACCTTAAGTCCTGTACCAGGTTTACTGTCCACTGAGGCTATGGTACTGTTCCTGGAACAAGGTCTCTCTGTTCAGGCATATATTTTTTTCCTGGGAATGGTGTACTCAAGGTTTGATGCTCGCAAGCTTTAAGGTGGTAGGAGTCATGAGTAGGACGTTGCAGGGTCCCTTCCACTTTTTTCACAGCTGTTGGTTAAGTTTTTTTCTTTCTCCAGTCTTTTAATAGCACTTGTCCCCATGGGCGGAAGGGATGGCTGGGTTCTCCGTGGTTCAGGGAGTTTCCAGAGGAAGCAAGTTTATGAACTGTGGTTAAAATTTGTCCTGAATGCACAATATGTTTTTTAATGAGTAGATTATGGTCTATGTCTGTGGCCTCATTCCCTTTATAGATGTAGGGGTATAGGAAAAAGACCCACTATTAACAATTTTAAAGGGATGTAATCCCTCTTCAGGGACAGACTTGGTCTGTGAGCAATGCTATACCAAATACCTGTGTTTTGTTTACTTGTGTCTTCTGAGTTTGGCAATTACTGCTTTTAGTTTTGACCACATTGTTCTTTGCACGAGAGATGCTAGACATTTTTAATTCACAAGTTCATAAGTTAAAAAGTTGTTTGACTATTATTTCAGTGGCTTTGGTTAGTTAAAGAGTGGTTTGGGGCCTTTTATGTCCAACAGGGAACCCAAAAGATTTTTAGTGATACTATGCTAAACTATGATTTGAAAATTTTGGCTGTCTTAGTTTTACATCTGATGGAATTTTCTTTTGATTTGCCAAGGGGGGTGGGGTAGGCTGCCAGTTTGGCCAGCAGTAAAGTATAATTTTTTTAATGTTTTAATGCATTCTAAAACTTGTCTATGGAAAATAATTTATTTATGTCTAACTAGTGCTAGTTACCCTGCCTCAATTCCCCTCAGAGATTTTTGATCCCATAATTATACGGGTTGCTGAGGGGTGAAGGTTAGTATTCTATAGCTTTTTTAAAGCTGGCAGTGGGCATGGTCCTGCCTAACCATAGATCTGATTTAAGGTGTTTAGATCTGTTTTAACAGAGGCATTGTTTGCAGGCACTGGCTGGAATCCTTGCATGACCATTGTGTTGGCAGGTAATTGATGAATTAAGATTATATTTTACTTATTTGTAAAATAATTTGTAAATTGCTTCAAGGAAAAGGTTTTTTTGTTTTTTGGTTTTTTTTACTTTGAGAAGCATAAAAAATTATTGGCAATACTTTAAATAAAAAGTTATAAAATTATTTGGTTTTAATTAAATTAGTTTAGGCAATTAACCTTTATGTTAGCAATTTTATGTTGGATTAATACTTTTTATGCACACAGTTTTTTTTATGAGAGTTTTGGAAGAAGATTTTAAAGTTGTTAGCAATTTGCACTGAATGACACTTGTGCTATAACTGATTATAACGATAACCTGGGTAGGCAAAGCCTAAAAAATATTTCAGTGACATAATGGTATTTTGGCCTAACATCAGTGTGATTTATATTAATGGTTACTTTATAGAAATAACTAAATTTTGCAAACTTAATTGTTTATAGAATTTTTCATGTTTCTTTTCATAAACCTCGCACATATCATTTTCCAACATACTTGAATCTTTTATTTATGTCCTTTACTTATGTTTTTTAAATAACCAGCCATTTGATTATAGGACAAAAATTTACCATACAAGAGGTTTTTTTATTTGAAATTTTTCTTTTTCTTTTATATCCTTCTTTACTAAAAACATACTTTTACATCAACAACTTTTTTTACATCTTTGCTTTCTGGTTTCTTTCTCTTTTTTTAACCATTTTATAGATAACTTTTAATTAGAGGGCAGGTGAAACGTTTAACTTTTGGAACACCCTCATTACCACTAGGGAGTAGGTGTTAGGAGAAAGAGGTCCAGCATGAGTAGCTAGAGTTGAAAACTTCAGCATGAGCAGTTAGAGTTGAAAACTCAGACCCAGTTTCAATTAAGAAATGAATTTGGACCCCAACCACATTCATACAGACCCAGGGATCCTCTAGGGGGACGGCAAACAGAGTGCTGGGCTGCTCCATGGTCCCTGGACCCCATCTTTCAGGGTTACTACTTTGGAGCTAGGTGTTTCTTCTCCTCCCCTCTGGGAGAGGCCACACCATCTCTTTCACTGACCTTCCAGTCCACAAGTTGAACAAAGTCCTGTGGGCTTAGGCCGTTGAGGACAGTTGCATTTTAAGTGCCTAGATTGACTGCATTTTTGGCAGCAGCAGACACCATTCCCCTTAGCAAGTTTATTTTTACTAGGTCTCTGTTGGGTGACTGAGGTTTTGCTGCTAAGGGCAACTGGCAATAGGTTTGTCTGCTTTTTCTTTTCTGGTGCTTACTTTGGAGTCTTCTTTCTTTCTTTCTTTCTTTCTTTCTTTCTTTCTTTTTTCCTTGGTGGTTGAAAATTATAAATGCCTTTTTTCTTCATTGGAGGCTTGGTGTTTAAGGTTTGCCTCTAGTTTTTTAAGCTTTTTTTTTTTTTTTTAATATCCGGAACTGATTGGCTGATGAAAGTCTAGAACGATTTGCCATTCCAGCATATCAATGCTTTGAATGGTATATTATTTAATAGTTTTAGCTAACCTTTACTAGAAAAGACCAGGTTTTTTATTTGAACCCTTCATGACTTTTTTTCCTTTGGCATAGTTAACAGGTTTGACTATACTTTTTTTTAATGCCTTCCTTGATACAAGCATATGATCCTTTCTTGCCATATCAACCTTTCCCCATCGCGAATTCCATTGGGGAATCAGTTGTTAGGAACTGCTGCCATTCCAATTGCATACCAATTTGGTCGTTGTTCAGCTATTATGTCAGCAAGTGCTTATGCTGCTTTAAAAAGCACTTTTTCTTTTCTGGGGTGCAGCAAATAGAGAAAAAGACACTAATATTACCCTAAGTTAGAAGAAAGATGAGGATTAGATCTTGAAATCTCTTTAAAAATTGAGAGGGACATTTTGAGAAGCTTCCTAATATTAGCTGGCATTGTACCAGAGAGGATAAGGGCCGAGAACTCATACAATTTCTGTCGCTCCGTTTGCAACTTCCCATTATGGATACATTGGTTCAGGAGTGGGGTGAAACATGGTTCCACTGCGTGTGTTTTCCACAAAACTGGGTTCCTTTAGAGGCATAGGATAAATGGGTTTACAAGGTGGAGGGTTGTCAGCCTGGGTGGAATTAACAGGGGACTCCTGAGGCTGAGCCAAGGCCAAATCAATATGGGGCCCCTGTAACTGATTTCCTTCCTCCTCTCCTCTACCCATGGCACCCGAAAGAGTGCTGGAAGATAGCACCTGAGATAATAGTCATTAAGTGTGTCTTCCATTTTTTCTTAATCTGAGTATATAAAGCCAGACTGAATAAAATTTTGTCTATAGAGTGCCGCTATAAAACCATAAGGAAACATTACATTCAAGAAGTGGTGTTATCTAGAATTAAATTTTAAAATGAGGGCTTGAAATATACTATACGCTTTTAAGAGACCTTTTTAACAGTTATACAGGGACACACAGTTGACTGCAATCCTAGGCAAGGCCTAAACCTTTAGAAACAGACTTTCTTTTAAGTAACTTGCCTGCTATCATTCAAAAACAAGAAGAGCTTACACAGCTTATAAAGTTCCTTAGTGGCCAGAGGACGATACTCTTTTTCTTTTTTCACATATGACTAAAATTATACTTTTTAAAGTTAGCTTCAACTTGTTTCAAGTTAACAAAGGGCAAAGTAAGTGAGATTTCTATACTCTTTTACAAGTGGATTAGAATGACCTTACCCATGGAATCCATGAAGGAGAACACAGGCTAAGGAAATGAGAGGAAGGGGTTTCAGGGAAAGAATTTAAGATAACCAGTAGCATTTCACACACAAAACTGGTGCCTTTTGCACATAATTGACAACAAAAACATGGAGATGTTAACAATATCGACAGGACAGGAGAAACCGAACATAGAAAACCAGACCCAGAGTAGTCTTATGTTTGAGAATAGCATAGACCTGAAGTGGAATTGGCAAGCAATTCCTACCTCCAAACAGCCTTAAGTGTTTGGGTTAAAAGTGGGCTATTTGTGGAGGGAGCTTCCGTGGGCTTTGACAATGTCAACTATCTCCCTGCCTCTTACGTGTCTCTGTTTTCCCTCAGGATGCTGGGAAAACCTAAGGGGACCCGGGGACCGGGGTGGCCACTCCTTATGTGTGCCTTCCCACATGCCCCATACCCTCCAATTCTGCCAGGCATTTCTCAGGGACACTGGAAGCCCGTTTCAACCTCCAATCAATCTGCCTCTAGGATTCTTTCTAACCCTCCAGTGACTGTTTTTGGGATCTGGTGTGGATTCAGGTCTGCTGAGTATCTAATCAAGCATAGGGCCTTCCAAGCTCACAGAATCCTTTATGACTAGAATGGAGAGGTCCTTATGAGGCCCTTACACATCATGGGAATTGATTCCCAACACCTTTGCAGGTCTCTATGTCACCTAGGGGAGTCTGTTTGTACAGATCAAAGGGAAGATCTTATCTTTGATGCAGACCTGAATCTGAGTTCATAATAGGTGGAGTTCCCTATTCTCCTGGAGTTTTTTCAGGGCCTACATAAATACTACATAAACAAAGGGAGATAGCAACACTCACAAAAACATAAAATGACAAAAAGGAATGTGCACCAATCAAATTTTTAAAATCATGACATGGCCCATCAAAGTATAACAAACTACCCAGTTTTTTTTAGCAAATTCAAATACAAACAAAAGAGTATCCCACAAAAGCACTAACAGGTCAGCTCAGCATTTCTCTGACGCCCACAAGTGACCACAAAGGGTCCAAGTGAGAAAGCTTCCTCCACCCCTGCACCCCTCCAGCTTACTTTCTGGTTGGCTTACCAAAAAAGTGCATGCACTTTACAAGATGAGGTATCCTGTGAGGGTTCTTACTTACCAGTTCATCAAGGACTGGTCCTGGTCGGCGGGGAACCTCCCCAGAGAGTTCCTGGAACACAAACTGACTCCAGGAGCTGCTACAGAAGTCTCTATCAGAAGATCCCGTCGACCAAGGTCATTCTGTGGTCGCCAGAATGTTGCAATCCAAATAATACTCAGCTGCTAACCCTCGACAGCAGTAAATCAAGAGGCAGACAACTGGTAGAAAGTAGTGCATTTTTGAATTGGAATCCAGGAGCGGACTTTGGCTCCTGGCATTTCTACAATGGTTCTGCTCACCCTTCAGATTTTACATTCTGCTTTTTCAAACAGGTAGGATTGTTGGTACCTATATATTGACTACATGACTAGCAGAGCATTATACAGGATTTAAGTTACAGTGTATTTTGTTAATAACAACATTTATGGTTTGCATTTCCTGGCATCATTTACTAGAGGCATCACACAGTTTCACCAGGCAAAGGTGTTAATCGAGCTTGCGATAAAGAAAGTTAACACAGCCTGAGACATTATACATTACTACATGTTTTTATACGCAAAACTTACATACATCACAAGATTTATGATTACACTGAAACAAAAGTTACACAAACTACAAGACTTACAATTACTGTAATACTATATTATTTAAGCCTATGACTACTAAGAAAAGGGAGTATGTTTTCTTAGAATAGTGTGTTTTCAAAATGTGATTGAACACTTGGCAGCATCTGTTAAAAGTAACATTTGGAATATTTATAAGAGAGTTTCTGAACAAAAACTAGACCTCTCCTGTCAGAATCCCTCTGTGAGCTGGACTGGGAATCCACATTTTAAAAAATGTCTTCAGATAGTTATTATACAAAATAATGATGAAGAACAACTGCTTTGGAATATTAACTCATATTTTTACCTTTAAGTTGACTTAAAACCATGCCTGTTGGATATGCAAATATATCGGTAAAACCACACGTAGAAGTGAGGGTATTACAAGCATTAACATCTCTGTTAGTTTGCTACCAAGTTGACCTTTCCATGAATGAATTTCCGCTGCCTCTGAATCTACCTCCATAACACACAAAAGCTGTATGATAGGGTAGGAGAAAAAAAAAATCATTGTTCAAATCACTGTCTAAATATTTCTAATAACCAAAAATAGGGCAAATAATCTCCCTGTAGCGCACAAGTCCTTCCCTGAGGGAAACAGAGATGACAGCAACGAAGGGACATCATTGCTTCTTCTTTTCCATCTTCCCATCACTCACATCCCTATTTCTTCCACATATACAAGACCCTAGCACATACAAGGCTACAGAGAATGGATCGTTTCCTTTGGAAACAACCAGAACAATTTTCTGATACAAAGTTCTCAGAGGTACACACTTTAATTTTTTTGTTTGTTTTGCTTTGTTTTGTTTTTTTGAGTTGGAGTCTCACTCTGTCACCCAGACTGGAGTGCAGTGGCCGCTTCCGGCCACCACAGCCTCAACCCGCTGGGCTCTGGCGATCCTTCCACCTCAGCCTTCCACGTAGCTGGAACTACAGGCGTGCGCTACCACACCCGGCTGATTTTTGATTTATTGTAGAGATGAGGTCTCGCCAAGTTGCCCAGGTGGGTCTCGAACCCGCGGGCTCAGGCAATTCATTCACCTCAGCCTCCCAAAGGCGTGGGATTACAGGCTGAGCCACCGAGTCCAGCAAAGTACACACTTTTATAAACACATACCTTGACAGCAAGTAGGTGAAAAGAGAACATGTGGTCTTGAGATTGTGAGTCCAGCAAGAATTTTCAAAAAGTTAAATGATAGAAGTAGTTAATATTATTGAGCCACAACTCTGTGTCAAACACTGAGGTAAGCAATTTATATATTGTATCACTTAGTAGACAGAAAGTGTAGGCTGCCTCATATAATATCCTCCCCTTTTTCTAGCTAAGGTAAAGGTAAAGGAATTTTTCAGATGAAATTAAAGTCCAAAACCAACTGATTTAGAGTTCATCAAAAGGAAGACTATCTTGACTTGGCCTGACTTAATCAAAAAATCCCTTGAAAGATAGACTGGATTTTTCCTTAGGGCAGATATTTCTCTCCTGTGCTGCCTTGAAAACTAAGCTGCCATGTCATGAGAGGTCCACAGACAGGGCTATGTGACAAGACTCTACGGGCAGCCTCTGGAAGCTGAGAGCAGCCCAAGATGACAGCCAGCAAGAGAATCGGAACTTCAGCCCAGCAGCCATAAAGGACTGAATTCAGCTGATTTGAATAGCCTAGAAGCAATTTTTCTCCAGTCAAGCCTCTAGATGAGAATACAGCTCAGTTGACACCTGGATTGCAACCTTGTGAGACCCTAAGTATAGGACCAATCTAAGCTGTCCTGGGATTCTGACAGAAACTGTGAAATAGGTGTATTATACTATAAGAAAAGGACTGACAGTGGTGGGAAACTATGGGAGGGTTAGGGAGGGGAAGGGAGGTGGGACTAACGGTAGTGAATATCTGCCTGGGGACGGGAAGACACCCTTTTCAACAAGGGTGCCTGAACGATGCACATTTGTAAACCTAACCCTTAACTGTACCCCACAATTTTAAAATAAAAATTTTTTTTAATTAAAAAAATAAAAAATAAAATTGTAATACACAATATATATTAATAATAAAAGACTAATACAAGTCAAAAAAAAGAAATAGGTGTATTATTTTAAGATCCAAAGGGTGTGACCATTTGTTACACAGCAATATAAAATAATATTGATTTTTGGTACCTAGAAACTGAGTATTGCTACAACAAATACCTAAAACATAGAAATAGTTTTGGAATCAGGCAAGTGAGAAGAGGCTAGAAGAATTTTGATAAAGTCTAAATTGACTTGAATATATATTAGTAGAAATATGGACTTTGAGGATGCTGCTCTGAGGTTCAGAAGAAAGTGAGGAACATGTTATGTGAAACAGAAAGAAGAGGACATGAGTTATTCAATGGGAGAAAGGTCTCACAAAATTATACCCTGAAACTACATACAAAGCAGAACTTGTGAGGGATAAAATTGATTCTAGTTAAAGAGAATTCCAGGCAAAATGTGAAAGATGTCCCCTGATTTCTTCTTACTGCTTGTAATAAAATGTTAGAGAAGAGGCAAACTGAGGAAATAATTGTTAAAAAAAAAGAAGAAGAAAGGAAGCCTACATAATCTTTTGTTTCCTGCCTCTCAAGAAGGCAAAACACTAGAATTAATAGATCTAGTCATGAATCTGTGTTGGGTATGATAGTATAATCTTTTGATAAAGCTTAAGATTAATCAGATGAATGGTGGTCAGACTCAACAGCTGGGTAAACTTGAACTCTTTGCAAGAAAAGAGACACTCAATTTCAGTAATCTTTTTATCAACATCCCCATCTGTTCTTGCCCTGACACTGGAAAAAACGAAGCCCACAAAGGCAACAGTGATTTCTGTGTAGTGAGCATACTTTTTCCATAACTGGGGCTATTTCTTCTTCTCTGTCCCTTCATTAAATTAATTTTCAAAATTGTCCAAGCTTTTGGTAAACACAAAAACCAAAAGAGTCAGACTCATTTATTTGTTCTATGTTTTGATGTTTTGGCTCTTTTTTTAAGATGTGGGGTACAAGTCAGATATTTTAAAAGAAATGTCAATAATACTTTTCTGATTTGATATTCTTATAGTGCCCATACCATTTAAGAATACAGCATTTTTTCATGTTTCTATTGGCTACTTGTATGTCTTTTGCAAAGTGTCTATTCATGTCTATACCCACTTTTGAATAGGATTGTTTGCATTTTTTTTTTTTTTTTTTTTTTGAGTTGGAGTCTCACTCTGTCACCCAGACCGGAGTGCAGTGGCCGCTTCCGGCCACCGCAGCCTCGACCCGCTGGGCTCTGGCGATCCTTCCGCCTCAGCCTTCCAAGTAACCGGAATTATAGGCACGCGCTACCACGCCCAGCTGATTTTTTGATTTATTGTAGAGATGAAGTCTCGCTGCCCAGGCGGGTCTCGAACTCGCGGGCTCAGGCAATCCACTCACCTCAGCCTCCCAAAGGCGCAGGATTACAGGCTGAGCCATGCATTTTTTTTTTCCGGAATATTTGAGTTCCTTGAGATCCTGAATGCTAGGCCTTTGTCATATATAGAGTTGGCTAATTTTTTTTCCATTCTGTGGGCTATCTACCCACTCTCTTGATTATTCATTCTGCTTTGCAGGAGCTTTTCTATTTGATGAGGTACCACTTGTCTAACTTATCTCTTACGGCATGGGCATCTGTGATCAGGAATTTCTTGCCTATTCCAATTTCCATCAGGATGTCTCTTGTGTTTTCTAAGATTCTTATAGTTTGGGTTTTTAATGCTTTAAATGTTTAGGTCTTTGTTCCATTCAGAGGTGAATTTTGTGTATGGCAACAGGTAGGGGTCCTGTTTTAATCTTCTGAATGTGGTCAGCCAGTTTTCCCATTCTTCTACTGATTCTGAGATTGGAACATACTTGTCTTTCCAGCTCCCTTAGTTCTGACATTGAATTGATTACTTGAGGTCTCTCTAGTTCCTTGATATGTGTATGCAATGTTATAAACCTTCCTCAGACCCGATTTCAAGATGTTCCAGAAATTTTCTGTGTGGTGTTTTTGTTTTCATTTGTTTCTAGGAAGTTTTTTGTTTCTTCCTTGATTTCTGTTAATGCAAAGTCATTCAGGAGCATGTTTTTACTTTCCATATACTTGTATGTTTGAGGGGGTTCCTATTGGTGATGATATATATTTTTAGTTCACTGTGGTTTTTGAAGATGCTTGATATAATTCTGACCTTTTGAAATTTGTTCATGCTTGATTTATGTCCTAGTATATGGTTGATCTTCAAGTATGCTCCGTATGATGATGAGAAGAATGTATATTCTGTTGCTGTTGAGTGAAGTGTTCTGTAGATGTCTACTAGGTCCAATTAGTTGAGTGCCAAACTGAGGTTGCAGAATTTTGTTAATTTTTTAATTTGATGATATTAGGCTGTTAATGTCGTATTAAAATCTCTGACTGCAATAACTGTATGGCTATGTATCTCGTAGCTTAATTAGAAATTATTTTATAATTTGGGTGTTACTGTTTGGAGTCATATATATTCTAGATAGTTATTTCTTGCTACTGGATCAAGTCTTTTATCATTATGTGGTATATTTTAAACTTTTATTGGTTTAAAGTCTGTTTTGTCTAATACTAGAATAGCTATTCCTGTTTGGTTTTGGTGGGGGGGGTTGTTTGTTTTTCCATTTGCCTCAAAATCTTTCTCCAGCCTTTTACCTTCCACCTATGGGTGTCATTTGCAGTGCAATGGGTTTTGTGAAGGCAGAAGAAGGATGGATCATGCTTTTTTAAATCCAATTTGCAACTACATTCCTATTGAACAGCATGTTCAGTTTGTTCATATATAAGTTAATTATTGATATATGGCAGTTGCTACTGTCATATTGCTATTAAGAGGCTGCTTTGATTTTTACATTGATCTTTACAGTCTTTAAACTCTATGCTTAACTATGCTTTTCAAACGGGTGGAATAGATCTGTGCTTAGAAATCTTAAATATCTCTTAAAGGGCTGGTCTGGAGATGACATATTCTCTTAGGGACTGAATGTCTAGGAAGGGTTTTAACTCTCCTTCATTGATGAAGCTTGGCTTGATGGGATAGAAAATTTCTTGTTGGAATTGCTTTTCTTCAAGATTGTTAAAAATGAGACCTGTCCCTTCCAGATTGTAGGGTTTCTGTTGAAAATCTGCTGCAGTTCTAATAGGTCTTCCTTGGTTGGTGGTCTTCTTGTCTCTAGAAGCCTTCAGCATTGTTTCTTTCATACTCATCTCAGCAAGATGGATTATTATATGCCTTGGGAGAGAAAGAGTATTATATACCTTGGGGATGGTCTTCTGTTGTAATTCTTCACAGTAGTTCTCTGAATCTCATGCATCTGCATGGTCTCCTCTTTAGAAATATAGGGGAACTGTTCTTTGATGATATCTTCGAAGGCTTGTTACAAGGTGTTTCACTGAGTTTCCTCTTCTCCCTCAGGGATGCCTATCAGCCATAGATTTGTGTCTTTACATAATCCTCAGACTCTCATAGGCTTTGTTTATTCTTTGTTAACCTTCTTTCCTTGTTTTTGTCAGAGTCAGTTAGTTCAGTAGCTCAGTCCTCAAGCTATGAGACTTTTTTCCTCCATCTGGTTGAATTGGCTCAGGCTTTCTACGGTACTTGGAAATTCCATGAGAGAATTCTTTATTTCCAGAAGTTCAGATTGGACCTTCCTTATAAAGGCCAGCTCAGCATTCACCGCCTGCCCTGTTTTCATGGTCTGGATGATCAGTGTCCACCTTCTCATGTATCTTGTTGAGTGTCTTTGCCACCCATAACCTGAATTCTATGCCTGTCATCATGGACAGGTCATTCTGTATGGGTTCCATTGCTTGGGATCTGGGAAGCTCTACAGGGGATGTCAACTCATTAAGGTTTTGTGGATTACCCATGCTTTTTTGTTTTTGTTTTTTGCTCTTTCTTCCTCATTATTAGGAAAGACACTTCTCTATTTTGTTTTATTATTAATTACATAAGCTTGATAGTGTTTGGGTAACCACTGGTGGGTTCATTTATTTTTCATGACCTCCCTCGGAGACTTTCCCCTCCCTTTGGGACAGGTGATGGGATATTGACTGGAACTCCAGTGTCCTCTTCCACCAGAGAATATGTCTCATCAACAGGATTGACAGGTGACCAGGCAGTGCCCTGCAGCTCTTTTTCGCTTAGCTTAAGTGCCCTTAGGGTTGTGGAGTGGCCTTCTTGTCTGGGCAGTACCAGATCTGTTGCACAGGGGTAGAAGAGAAGTAGTGGGGTATTGTTATTGTTCCCTCTGTCCACAAGTTAGCAGAGTCATAGCCATTCCCAGATTTTGCAGAGGCACCCTGCCTCTTAAACCCTGTCCTGCCCTGTGGAAGGGGCTATGACAACAATGTCAGATCCCTAAGGGAAAGCCCTATCTGCAGCCCTGAACTGGGGCCACAATGCCTACTGGTACTAAGGAAACATCCTGAAGTGGTGGCGTTGAACTGGTTGCATTGAATCTGATGTATAATGATGAGACAGAGAGAGGGAGCATCCACACAGCACAGATCACCTCCAAAGAGTATTTCCCACTGATCCTCACGTTTGGGGTGTTGGATTGGGAAAAATGGTGCAGGACTTGGTGAATTGGATTTCCCATGCTCCAAGTGGCTCATGCCAGTGCCTCTGTCTATATTTAGGGCCTCTGCTCCTAGCTGATGTGAGAGGGATATGGAGGAGGGGGTCTGGGCTGCCTCTCCCTTGGCTGAGACTACAGATGCTTATGTGAGGTGTGTAGGGAATAAATGTTGTCATTGGGGCTGGCTGCCTTCAGGAGTCTCTGGGCTGGAAAATGTTCATCCTCAACATCCCCAGATGACTATCTGATAGACCTTAGCTTGGGTTTTCTGATAGAGCCTCAATGCCTTAGGTTTGCTCCTCCATATAGGTTTCTTTGCAGAGTGCTGCGATTTTATGATGTCTTCAGATAGCCAACTTGGTCCTCCCCTTTAGAAAGAGTAGTAGAAAGATACAGTTATCTTTCTTCTGATCTCTAGACTTTCTGTCATGGCAATTTCATCCAGTGGCTTCAACTTGAATGCGAAATTCGAATCAGATATATTCACCTAGTAAACACCTTAAGACTTTACACATTTGTATTTTATTTTATTTATTTATTTATTTTTTTGAGTTGAAGTCTCACTCTGTCACCCAGACTGAAGTGCAGTGGCCACTCCCGGCCACCGCAGCCTCGACCTGCTGGGCTCTGGCAATCCTTCCACCTCAGCCTTCCGAGTAGCCGGAATTACAGGCATGCGCTACGACAACCGGCTGATTTTTTTGATTTATTGTAGAGATGAGGTCTCACTGCCCAGGCGGGTCTCGAACCCGCGGGCTCAGGCAATCCACTCACCTCAGCCTCCCAAAGGCACAGGATTACAGACTGAGCCACCGAGCCTGGCTACATTTGTCTTTTAAATGTATCTATTTTAGTTGTTTTCCATTGAAAAGGTTTGTTTAAGTTGTTGAGTTTGTCATTACAGTGTACATTAAAATTTTAGAGACATTGAGGAAGATGAAATGCACAACATTGACTGCAAGGTAGTGTTTATCCTGTTTAATGTTGCTGAGTAGACTGTCTGGTAATATAGAATAAATAGAGTCTCTCTCATATTGCTATAGCTGGAAAGTTGAGACTGGGTAATATATCATAAACAGAAATGTATGGCTCATAGTTGTAGAAGCAAGGAAGTCCAAGATTAAGGTGCTAGCATCTGGAAGGACTTGCTTGCAGTTTTACCATAATGCAGAAGGCAAAAAAGCAAAGAGGTCAAAGGGGGCCAAACTCAATCATTCATAACAGCAATATTCCCAGACAAACAGAAAAGTGTTTCGTCAAGAAATATGTGTTGTAACAACAACAGGAGGAATCAGAAAGCCTTGGAGAACTTCTTTAGTAGTACACTGACCTTTTGGGGCCATGTGGCTGACACTTCCTAAGGTCAGAACACAGTCAGGCTAACAGAGTTTCTGTTTTTCACACAGCCATGGCCGCAGCAGAGAATACCCCTGAAAAGCCTCTGCTCAGAGGCAAAAGAAAGCAAGATCTGCAAGAAATGTGGACAGAAGTGGGGCTGGATGTTTAGTACTGGTTGCCCAAGCTACAGGAGGACTTGGGTGTGACCTGTGCCCAGGCATCACAACACCTAGAAGGAAAAGACCTTCAGAAGTTGCAATCTCAGACACAACATCCATGGGAGAAAAGAGCCCTGGAGAAGTTCCTTAAGCTCTCACGCTCACACGGTCTTTCAGAATTACAGGAGTTGCAAATGGAGGTGATGGAAAAAAAGGCAGAAGCAAGCAGAACAAGCCCTGCGGGAGCTGAGGGACTTGCTGTCAATAGGGAAGCAGCAACATGAAGGAGCAGTGAGAAGAAAAGAAGCAGAGCTGAGGGAAGCAATGGACATACCTGAAGAGTGCTGGCCACCCCCTGAAAAGCCCCTAATAGAAATCAAAGACAACAAGGAACACTTTCCCACAGGCAAAACCTCCCAGATAAAGATCTGGTGAGAAGGGCCATTGGGAGGGCTGGCCCTCCAGGGAAAATATAAAGCCAGCCATCAAATGGGCCTTATTGAGAAAAGAGAGGAGCTAATCAATGTCCCCAAGAGTTCTCACTCTTTGGCCTTGAGCACGGCACATGGATGGAAACAATAGAATTTACATCTTCTCAAGAAGAATCCATGTTCACCAAGATGACAGAGAAGCCGGGCTTTAGTGTCACTACCTCAGCCAAGGGTGGGGGTTGGAGTTTAGTCTACAAGCTGGTATGGATCAGAGAAAGCATTCAGAATCCAGAGAAACTCAACCATCACGTTCTGACACTCTTATTTCTGTTGAACCAAATTTAGCATGTCGCCATGGCTTTCTGTCACTTTTCCATAGATCAGCTACAACTCTCAGAGGTTGCTCCCCAGGAATTGAAACTCACTGAAGACCTTATGGATCAGACAGAAAGCCCAGACAGATTCCCCTCGTTGAGATATATGACTGAAAAATTTTTCCACAGGTTTGGCTTCATGCCAACAAAGGCCCTCTACACCTTGGAGGAATCTACTGGTGGAAGGCTACTTCAGAGGGTTTTCAAACTGAGCAGCTGGGAGAAGTAAAACAGCAGTCAACAAAAGCTCTGGATATTTTCATAAGGGGCAGCTACAGTGGCTTTGCAGTGAAAGCTACTGTGGGTATGAATAGGTCAGACTCTCATTCAAAAACATCCTTGCAGAAAAAAAATTTCCAAAATCTCCAAACCAAAGTCCAATTATCTGTGGCCCAAACAGGTGGCCCCCGAGAAGCAGATGGTCTTGTCCAGTGGAAAACTGGCTTAGTTGCCAGCAATCAAACTTGGTGTGTCATTAACCAAGAACTTCAGCTGGTACCCATTTGAGCTATCATCCTCTCCCACCGAGAAGTGATTTTAAAGATTCCCTTCAGCTGGCTAACTGCATGAAAGACAGCTACATTGCTCTGACTAGACTCAGTGGCCAGATTCCAAATGACGAGCAATTACTGAGTGCCATGAAAGAGACCAGAATTTTCTTAGAGGGTGTGAAATCCTGGGAGATATCTGACCCAGAAGAGCAGTTGAAGAAACTGATAAACTTCATGTAAATATTGAGTCAAAAAACAAAAAAGCTATGATACTTGGATAAACATATGCCTCAAAGATTGGGATCTGCAGAATTTTCTAGTAAAGATTGTCAACTTTTGCAAAAACTCTTCCATTTATAAAAGTTAATTTATTAGATCTCAATTACACAGCCTTCTGGATCCTCATATCTACAGAGTGAAAAACTTTCCTCAGGCTCACTCCATTATGCAGTAGATCTGCCAGGCCAAGTCATAGGAAGAACAAGTCAACATTTCTCAATTCTCTGAATTAATTAAAATCTTAAAAGAAACCCAGAATGACCTCATGGAAGTAAAGGTCAAATCTGAGTCCCCAGAAACCGTGGAGGAAGCTCAAAGAAAAGCCACTTACAAGGTCAGCTTGGCTCTCAGCAACTTCTTGAATTACCTCGGAGAAACAGAGCAGCCAGACACACAGCTCTTGCTACTTTCCATTGCAGCTGGTGCAGGATATCATTCAGAAAACAATACTTTTCAGTATCTCGTAGGGTATGATGAGTTTAACTTTCTACTGGATAAAATGCAAACTGCCCAAAATAAATATCAGAAGCTCAAAAATATTTGCACCTACAGAGCTCAGGCTTTCCTGGTACTCACAGGTTTGACAGCCACAGTTGGAGTCACAGCTATTTCTAAAGAAGAGAAAACACAACACATGGCATTAATGAGACATCACATGGGACAGTCAATGTCTAAAGAAGTTGCACATGTACTCATCAATTTTGGAGCAGATCGTGTTTGGGAAAATCTATAGAAAAATTTGAAACTGCTCATTGCTGGGGATTATGAAGCCACCATTTCTCCTTTGCCAATGAACAAGATGAAAACCCAATTAGAAAGTCTTTTCCATAGAAAGAAACTGTCCTATGAACCATGTGATAATGAAAATAACAAGTGGGAGGTAATAGAAAAGGAAGCCTTCTTAGACTTACTCCAGCATCTAGGTCTACAAAATTACTACCCAAAAAGGATGAGCAGAGCTAACTTCCATCTGATCTACAAGACATCTGTGTACAACACTCACCCCAGCTCTGAACGGGAACTTCCCTTCTATTTTCTGAAAAAGCTACTGATGATGGATTATGGGCTGAGACACTTGGTGTTGACAGGGGATGAAAACACAGAACACCAAGTCTGTGTAAGTGCCTCAAATCAGGAAGATGAGGCTTTTGATCCATTTAAAGACTTTTTGGAAAACAGTAATAATCCCACTAAACTTCCAGACACTAATTCTAGGCCACACATCCACCCAATGGATATTAAAATGGCAAATTTTCACTGTCCAAATGATTTTGCCCGACAATATATCTTGACCAAACTTTCCATTTGTCAGTTTGCCCTTCCCCTATTGATGTCTAATTCCTGCACTACTCAAATTGAATTCTCTCTCTGGTCTCTCCGTCAAATTAGGAGATTTGGCAGCAAAAAAGGAAATCACCACAAGGGAAGAACAGTAATAAGAACCAGCATATGTGTCACTGTCCATAAGAGTTGGAAATGGTCTCTTTGCTTCCAAATCTCAGATCATGAACTGTCTTCTCAGTAACCGTAAGCATGATGTGCTTTTTCACCGACACTGCATAGGAAGCAGCTAAGACTTTCTTTTGATGGGAGGTGTGGTGGAAATCTACTGGTTCTGTCCCATAGGGGAAGATGAGGACAGATTTGACAACTGTGTGACCGTTCTCAATCTTCATGGAAATGCAAAGGAACATGAGAGGCAGCTCACCTTCCTGCAGGAGGTCTCTTCTCTCGTTATAATCCTCATGTCGGCTTCTGATGACAATACAGAAAACTGAAAAATAGTCCGTGACCTGTGCAAATCATCAAGACTTTTGACCTGCTTGCTTAATGACAAAGAAAAAGCCATAGCCAACAATTCTAGCCAAAAAGTGAAAATTGGCATCAGAAATAGAAATGAGGTGGAAATAACAGAGGAGCTTACAACTACAATCAGACGTTTGCTATTCACTGACAAAGAAAAGGCAGAGTTTAATGGACTTCCTGGGAAAAATAAAGTTATCTTAGAGTAAGGAAAACTTACTACCCCTCCATGGACAACGGTGGCACTGTTGGTGTAAGAAGGACACAAAACTCTATCATCTGAAATAAAAGGGGAATCGGAGCATTGAACAACACAGGAGTGAGATTGAGGCAGATAAACAAAGAATATGGCATGAACAGTTGATCAGAGCCTTTCCTCTCAATGATTTAATTCAATCTGTCCTTCAAATTCTCCAAGAACATTCGGAAACTCACACCAAACTCTACTTCTTGCAGTGGCTGAGTATGTTTTGGGACAACCTTACTACAGGACACTTGGAAAAACTGCATGAGAAGCAAAGATATTTGTGGTCACTGATACAAGCAGAAAAGCAAAAGGCACCCAAGAGCACCTCCCTGAAAAGCTGGCAAAATGAGATAGAAGTCATCTCCACAGAGATTAGTGACTGTACTTTGGGAACTGAGCAACTCCTCAGAGAAGCTGGCCAAATTTATGAAGCTCTGGAAGAGCTGTCCTCCAGAAATGATATCCCTTGTCAGTCCCTTCCCCATATGGCTGCAGACCATTTGGGTGTTCCCATTGAGCACCAATGGGATGGGGATGCTTCATACGTGCCCTTGAAGTGGGTAGCAGCTATTTTTGACAAGGTCTCTGAGAAACTTGGAGACAAACGAGTGTTTGTTCGCTCTATACTTGGCCTGCAGAGCTCAGGGAAGTCCACCCTGTTGAATGCCCTTTTTGGGCTGCAGTTCACTGTTAGCACAGGCAGGTGTACCCGAGGGGCCTACATGCAGCTCCTGAAGGTGGAGGCGACATTCATATAGGAACTTGGTTTTGACTTTGTGCTTGTTTTGGAAAAGGACTTCGAGCCCCAGAACTCAGCAACAAAGCCCAGAATCGGGACAATGGGTTGGCAACCTTTGTCACTGGACTTCCAAACTTGACTCTGATCAATATTTTGGGGGAGAATTCATCAAAAAGCAGGATATCCTACCAATAGTTGTCCAAGCCTTTCTGAGGTTGAAACAAGTAAAAAATTTTCCAAATTGTCTCTTTGTCCATCAAAACGTGGGGGAAGTTACAACTAAAGACCAAACAATGCAAACATGAAGGCAGCTAGAGCAGAGACTAGATGAAATGATAGCAATAGCTGCTGAACAAGAACAGTGCTCAGATGTAGCCCACTTCAGTGATGTCATTAAGTTTGATGTCAATAACCACATCTACTACTTTGTTTACCTCTGGGATGGCAATCCTCCAATGGCCCCTTCTAATCCCCACTATAGCCACAATGTCCAGGAACTGAGAAATAGAATTCTTGTGACCACTGAACAGGAATCCAGGGGAAGCATCATGAGGATATTAGATGTAAAATTCCAAGTTCAAGATATGTGGAGAGGCCTTGTAAATGAAAACTTTATTTTCAGTTTCAGGAACACTCAAGAAGTCATGGCCATGAGCAAACTGGAAACCATGTATAAAAACTGGACTTGTGAGCTAAGGAGTTACAGTCTGAGCTTGCAGAATGAGCTGAGTAACCAGATTCAGAATGGAAAAGTGCAGACGCTCAATACAAGCACACTTGAGACTCCAGTTACAGAAAAATACAAAACCATCAAATAGGAACTTGAAAAATATTTCAATGAAGGCCCAGATAGTGAAATACTGGTTCAATGGAAAGCAAGTTTTGAAAATAAGCTAATATTCCTTTAGAGGCACTTATCTCAGCAAAAAAAAAAAAAAAAAAAGCCAAGGGACTTATTCATTAAAAAAAAAAGTCAGGAAAGCCTGAATAAGAGAAAGATATGTTATGAAACCGAATTATTGGAAAGGAACTGAAAGTTGGCTTTAACTATAAAGGATAAACAATTGAGTGAGAAAGAGTTACATGAGAAATTCAATGAACTTTGGACAAAATGGGTCTGTGATGTGTCCTCAACTCTCCCTAAAGTCAAAGAACCTGACATTGATGTGGATTCTGAAAATATCCTTTTGGAGTATTTCCAAAAGGAGACAAACATCGTGAATATACTGAATAAAAATTCTACAGAGGAGTTCAAAATTAATTATGATGAACATGTCAAAATGAATAAAAAATATAAAATGTTCAAAATGACACTAGAATTATGTGATAAAGAGTTCATTGATATGACTACAGATTTCACTGTTTCAAAATTTAATAAAACTATTCATGATATTTGGAAACAACACCCTGATTACAATCCAAATTATTTCCATGAAATTCTGAGAATAGTAGATGAGGTGGTGAAGTCTGCCTCCACTGGGGAAAGGTACACATTTACAAGTAAATATGTCATTGACTTAACTGTGTGTTTATTTCAGAGAGCATGAGCACATTTTAAGGAAATGCACGGGGCATTTAAGGGAGCAAATGATCCTGTAAACTATCTAGAAAGCAGGAAAGATGATTTCTTCACGAGTTTTAAGATCTCCTGCCAAGGAGTAACTTCTATCAAAACATTTGTTGATTTTCTTTGGCACATGCTCACTCCTGCTGTCTCCGCCACCATATGGGAAAAAATAACCATTAAAATTGCTGAAGACATGCAAGCTACTTGCCCTGCTTTCAACGGAAACAGGGCTAACCTGGAAAAACACATTCTCATCTCTCTGGCAAAAGAAGAAAACTTTGATGCATACTGGCAATACCTTCATAATCCAAAATCATTTTTTAGGCGTTACATTGAAATCCATATTAAGAAATATTTTTCAGGGGCAGCTTCCAGCTGCGTGACCTGAGAGCGCGAAGCCAACAAAGTGCCTGGTCTACGCTTACGGCCGGGACTGTGTTAGAAATTTTAAAAGCACTACCAACATGTCTGACATCCAAGAATCCATTAACCAGCTCCAAGATGTGAACCTTCATGAGAATCAGAGATGTGTACAAGTGACAGAAAGTGACCTCGGAAGTGAGTCTGAGCTTCTGGTTACTATTGGAGTCATTGTACCTACAGGCTTTGAGTAAACAGCTGCAGATGAAGTGAGAGAGAAATTGGGGTCATCATGCAAAATCAGCAGAGACCGTGGCAAGATATATTTTGTCATTTCAGTGGAAAGTCTGGCTCAGGTTCACTGTCTGAGGTCAGTGGAGAACTTATTTGTGGTTGTTCAGGAGTTTCAAGATTACCAGTTCAAAAAAACAAAGGAAGAAGTTCTTAAGGATTTTGAAGACTTGGTTGGAAAACTCCCATGGTCAAAACCTTTAAAAGTGTGGAAAATTAATACCAGGTTTTTTTGTTTTGTTTTGTTTTTGTTTTGTTTTGTTTTTTTGAGTTGGAGTCTCACTCTGTCGCCCAGACTGGAGTGCAGTGGCCGCTCCCGGCCACCGCAGCCTCGACCTGCTGGGCTCTGGCAATCCTTCCACCTCGGCCTTCCAAGTAGCCAGAATTACAGGCATGCGCTACCACCCCCATCTGATTTTTTTGATTTATTGTAGAGATGAGAAAAAGAAACAAAGTGCAAAAAGATAAAGCAGAATTCAAGTAAAGGGGAGATTGATAATGGACAAGGAGACAAAACAGATGAGAGATTAAAAAAGAGTTTACTAACAATGCTTTAGATTCACATATCTTAGATTATTATGAAAATCCAACCATCAAAGAGGAAATACCAACATTAGTAGGTGATGATTTGGCATCTTGCAAAGATGAGACCGATGAAAGCTCAAAAGAAGAAACTGAGTCTGAAGTTCTAAAGTTTAGAGTCACATGCAACAGGGCAGGAGAGAAACATTGCTTCACTTCAAATGAGGCTGCAAGAGATTTTGGGGGTGCTGTTCAAGATTATTTCAAATGGAAGGCTGACATGACCAACTTTGATGTGGAAGTTCTTTTGAATATCCATGATAATTAAATTATTGTGGGCATTGTATTGACTGAAGAGAGTCTCCACCAAAGAAATATCACACATTTTGGATCTACGACTCTTAGATCAACTCTTGCCTATGGGAGGCTCAGGCTCTGTGATCCTCTACCTTATGATATAATAGTCGATCCAATGTGCAGAACAGGGGCAATACCAATAGAGGGGGCTACAGAATGGTCTGACTGTTATCATATTGCTGGTGATAATAATCCACTGGCTGTGAATAGAGCAGCAAATAACATCGCATCTTTATTAACCAAGAGCCAAGTTAAAGAAGGCAAATCATCCTGGGGCTTGCCCATAGATGCTGTTCAGTGGGATATCTGCAATCTGCCATTGAGGACTGGCTCTGTGGATATTATCCTAACAGATTTGCCCTTTGGTAAAAGGATGGGCTCCAAGAAGAGAAACTGGAACCTTTATCCAGCTTGCCTATGTGAGATGAGCCGTGTCTGTACACCTACAACAGGCCGAGCTGTGCTACTTACTCAGGACACGAAATGCTTTACTAAGGCTTTATCTGGAATGCAACATGTATGGCAAAAGGTGGACACAGTCTGGGTGAACATTGGGGATCTCCGTGCTGCAGTTTATGTTCTGGTACATACATCTCAAGCTTTTGTTCATCCCTCAGAACAAGATGGAGAAAGAGGAACTTCTTGGTGATGCAAATAATTAAGAAGACTAATAGTATTTGTACTTCACAACACTAGAAATGTTCACATGAAGAAGTTGCTTTGAGAAAAGTAGTATTAACCAAAGTGCAGTCTGCACTCTGTAAACCATTCTAAAGCTCTTCACCCTGCTTAGCCAAAGGTGTGAATGTAATGTGATGGAATTGAAGAGTTCTTCCTGGAAGCTGTTTTGAAGGGGTATTAGCTGGACAATTAGTATTTTGCTTGAAATACTTTAAAGATGCCTAGATAAAAGCCTACTAAAATGCTCTGGGATTTGAGCTTAAACAATTTTATTTTCAGGTTTATAGTCTTTACCATTGTGGCAAGTCCAAAACTATCCTGGCCTAAAGGAAAGTTAGAGAACATAGTTACATCTTAGGCCACATTTCCTTGCCTATGAACCTTTTCTACTCAAGTTCTTCATCTCAGTGTCAAGAAACTGAAGTATTATTACATTTTGTAAACAATGTTTTCCAGCATAACAAGGTGAACTATCACAAGACCTATAGGAAAGTTTGCCATCTACCTTAAAAATTACAATATGCATCTGTTATTTGGATTCATACATACAACTAAAATAGAGGACTAAGATTTATTCAAGGGATTGTAAAGATACTTAACTCTTAATGCAAAGTAGAACATTTCTATTTGTGAATAGCAAGGTACACTGCTAGATAAGGTATGGGACCAAAAAACCAAACTAAACTTCTGTACATAAAGGTGTTTTGCTTTTCAAAAACAAACTTGTCAGAGTATTTTTTTGTTATTAGTTTCTTAAAAGGTCTAGAGACAAAACTGATGTATCTTTGAATAAAACACTTTTAAATTGGGGAAAAAAAAGAAATATTTTTCAGATAATGGCGGTGAAAAAATAAAGACTTTTTGAAAAATGAGTTTAGATGACATCAAGCATGTTATCCTCTCTGCCATTCATGAATCTACATCAGTAGTTATAGATAAAAGCAGCACTGCATCAGGATGGTTGGATTTATTCTGTGTACATCTAGGAAGTAACTTGATCTTTCCTCGAAGAGACCTAATAAGCATTGAACATCGGGATATAAGAGATACTGTGTTTCTTAAAGACGCCATGAGTGAAGATTTGGCTCCTGCAATGAAGAGAGAAGAACAGAATTATTCAAATATACCAGTAGAAGAAATGGTTCCCAAAATTGCGAAAATTCTCTCTGAACATCTCTGTGGCTGCTGGAAGCAGTGTCCCCTCTGTGGAGCAATTTGTACAAACACAATTTCAACACATGACGGAGACCATAGTGTTCCCTTTCACCATCTTTGGGCTGTCAATGGAGGGAAATGGTATAAAACTGACATCTTTTTCATTGATTTCTGCACTAGTTTGGTAGCAAGTGATTATTTCTTGATTTTCAGTGATGACAGAAAAATCCCATTTAAAACATAAGGACAGGCAGGAGGGAATTATGCCACATGGAGCATTACCCCAGATTCATCCATCCAGCCATATTAGAAATGGTTTGTCTTCCATTCATATCAAAGCTAGAAGAAAAATATGAGAAAAAAATTTTAGGCAAAGGTAGTATCCCTGATGCATGGGCCAAATTCATAAAGCAGGATGTGCTTGATGACTTGAAAAAGCAATAATACACAATGACCACAAAATAGCCCCAGTGTCTGAAGAGTCACTGTACCTAAAAAAAAAAATACCTAAACCACTCCTCCTTATAATTAGATGCTTTACTCTTTCCATGCTTTAAAAGAAATATGTCAAAAATAAATGAGCATATCAAAACTTGAAGATTTCCATTTAAAAGGACTTCATTTATCTCTACCTTTCTTACTTCTGAGTTAAAACAAATAATTAAAATATTTAAATATATAACAAAAAGAAATAAAATCCATTTACAAGCACCTATTTCTTTTTTTCTTTTCTTTCTTTTTTTTTTGAGTTGGAGTCTCACTCTGTCACCCAGACTGGAGTACAGTGACACACTCACATCCACCCCAGTATCAACTGTTAGGCTTTGGCAATCCTTCCGCCTCAGCCTTCCAAGTAGCCAGAACTACAGGCATGGGCTACCATGCCCAGATAATTTTTTATTTATTGTAGAGATGTGGTCTTGCCAAGCTGCCCAGGCTGGTCTCGAACTTATGTGCTCAGGCAATCCACTTGCCTCAAGCTCCCAATGTACTGGGACTACAGGCTGAGCCAAAAGGCACCTATTTCATATTTCAAAATATTATTGTATTATTTCTTTTTATTTTAAAATTATAGTGACTCAGATAAAGTCATTTTAACAGAGGAAAATCAAAATCATTTCAGGTTACCACAAATTTCTATAGAATGACAATATTAATATTTTGACCAATATACAAGGTCTTGATTGAAAGCTACAAATTCTCTTTAATTTGTGTGTGTGTGTGTGTGTGTGTGTGTGTGTGTGTGTGTGTGTGTGTGTGTGTGTGTTTACCCTCTGATGTGTTGAGGAAAAGTTATTAACCCTTAGATGTCAAAACATTTGTGGAAAGTTTATGATTTCCATTCATAGCAATATTTAGACATATTCTGTTCAAGGAAAGAATAAACCACAGATATGACCAAGTTAGAGTCTTTATCAACTCAGGAAACATTATCAAGAAAATATGATAAATGGAAATAACCATTACCCTCTTCTTCCCTGGAAATTGGCAGTTCTCTGTGCATACTAAGAACAAAATGATACACAAAGCTTAGGTATTCACAGCATGGTATTATGCACAAGTCTGAGAAGAGTTGGCTCCTGGAAGAAAATTTATAATGACCAAGTAAAAAGTATCACTTTAATTAAATTGTAGACAAGGCCAAATTTGATTAGATCATTATTGATTAAAAGAATGATTCCTTAAAGAAAAATATCAAAGAGTAGTTTTTAAAAATCTCCTACAAAACTTAATTGGATTCTAACATTTCAACAAGAAATATACTTTTATATGTAAAATATAATCAAATGCTTATCTCCAAATCAGTCACATCTGTGACTCTTCCTACCATTTGAGCCATAAGGTCATTATCAGAATAAAAATAAAGATCACTCTGAATCCAACCAAGGGACTGAGAGGGGAAAAATCTGCACTTTATGCTAGGTTTTTAAAGCTGATGATATAAAAAGATTCTGTACAAAGAAATTTCTTCATGGTGGACATAAAGGCACCACTGGCTTCAATTTATAGGTGTACTCTCTAGCCTTCATAACCAATAAAAATATCCAAAGGAACACAAGTAAACTTGAGTAAGAACCTTTAGGGTGGAGGCAGGAGAAGGGAAAACAGCAGATAACAAATGTTGACTATGGCCACAAGTTGCAGAAAACAGGATTTGACTAGAGATCAGCTAGAGTCAGTTAAATCTAAGGTGGAGTCAAATTTGCCTGGTGCCAGACATTGCCCCTATTATTCACTCATTGTAATACATTATCATAGCAAATGACACACCTGCTGATGCCATGATAACTCCAGTAGTGATCAAAAATGTACAAAAAAAAAAAGTATCCAATTTCAGGACATCCCCAACTTTTTTCTCAGGAAATCCATGAATATTCTGCCCCTTAGTGGAAAAAAAAAATCTATGAGAGGGAAAATAGCAAGCCACTAACCTCAACCCACTCCCAAAAGTGTGCCGATACTCCTCTTTCTTGAGTGTGTCCTTTCACTTTCAATAAGCCTTTCTGCTTCACTGAGACTTGGTTTTGATTTTTTTTTTCTCACGAAGGTGTCAAGAACCTGAGTAGCTGCCCAAAATAGAAGGTCCCTCATGTCTTTAGGAACCCTACTGGGCCTTTGTCCAGTCTCAAAATGATGTGGATCTTCAGGGCTGAGAGACAAAACGCTGATTCTACCTCCTTTGTCCCCTCAAAGAGCTTCAAGCAAATATTCTCAGTTTCAGATCAAATGACTCATGTCTCCAGAAGAAGTTTTGGACAGAAAAATTACAAAAGAAACAGGGGTTCTTAAACAGTATGATTTTATTGTGTTCTCTTGGAATGTAGTCTTAGTGACATTTGGCAGAACCTCCTAAAAAAGATAAAGTTGAAATGGTGATGGAAACAGAACCCCTGCACAGCATGGTGCCTGCTGCTCACAGTACTGCATCCTTGAAAATGGTTTAATGTTCAATTAACATTTTCTGAATGCTTTTTATGTTCTTAATGAATCCATAAAAGCCTTTAACTAAAGTGAAATGAGCCAGACACAGTAAGATAAATACTGCTGTTTTCATTCCTAAATCAGGGCTTTAAAGGTTGATCTCACAGAAGTAGACCAAATAGTAGTGGTTGCTAGAGGCTGGAAAGGGTAGGGATAGAAAAGACATATGGAGAGGATGGTTAAAGAATGCAAAGTTTGAGGTAGATAGGAGGAATATGTTCTAGTGTTCTATAGTACTGGAGGGTAGCTATAGCTAACAATAATGTATTGCATGTTTTTAAATAGCTGGAATAAAGGATTTTGAATGTTCACAACATAAATGATAAATGTTTGAGGTGATAGATATGCAAATTATGCTGACTTGATCATTTCACATGTATATATGTATCAAAATCTCAGTCTCTACTCCATAAATGTGTACAACTATTATGTATCAATTTAAAGAAGTATCATATATCATGTAAACTATATTACACATCACAAAGAAGGACTAAAGTATGAACTTTGCAGCAACTTAGATTTAAGTGTATAATATTGAGTGATTTATCACAGAAAAAAAGAACTGAGTACCACATGTTCTCACTCATAAGTGGACCTTGTACAATTATAATACTATAAGAAAAGGACTGGTGATAATGACAAACTTCCAGGGAGGGGACACCTCATCAATAAGGGTACCTGCATAATGAACATTTGTATACCTAACCCTGAATTGTACCCCACAACTTTAAAATTAAAAATTAAAAAGAAGAAAGCAAAATTATTCTGTACAATTTTTTAAATGTTTGATACATTTCTAAATCATTTAAGCAGTATGATTACAAAATGAGATTCAGAGGTAGTTCTCAAGAGATTGTAACTGAGTATCTCAGCCTTAAAATGTATTTCAATATATTTTTGTTTCTCTTTCTTAACCTTAAGACTTGAAACATGTTTTAAAACTTCTTTTCTCCCTTTATCTACCAGACACTCCCTTGCACCATGTATGCTTAATAACTAAAGGCTTGCTTGGAAATCCAAGGGGCTAATCTTAAAACAGTCTTCTTTGGGATCCTCCCACTCGGCATAAGGCACAAGGTGGTTGATCTATAACCTGACTTTAGTTGAGAAAGGCCAATCAGAACTCAGATCTGGGAGGACAACCACCCCAGATAAGATATCAAGATACCCCATGCCACACCCACATTCTTTCCTGGTACAAGTTTCCCTTTTTAAACCTTTGTGCTCAGTCTAAAAATTTGAAATGCTTTCTTTGAGGCATGAGACAGGTCATTTCCCCATCTGCTGGCTTTGGAATAAACTTACCTTTCATTCATGACTACATCTCCTGCTTGTTTATTTCAGTGGCCCAGCTTATGTCAATTACAAGATCCCAAAAAGCGGTAAAGAGGTAAGTTGAAATCAAGAGAAGATGACTATTAACAGATGGGTATTTAAGTGATGGAAGAAGAGACAGTAATGCTGTCATCGAGGCAGGGTCAGGTTGGCAGGGATAACAGTGGCAGTACATTGGGCATCACTGGGGGAGGAGAGCTCAGGAGCAGGAAAGCAGGGGTACTGGAGTCATTAGAGATGACATCAAGAAGGGGAGAACACTGGGTGTAGGTGAAGGTCACAGGATTAGAGGTGGTCAGAGTTATAAGGTTGGTAGGGATAGGGTTCTCATGGTCAGTCAGATGAGGCTCTCAGAATCATTGAAAGTGAGGAACACAGAAACACAGATTGCCATGTCAGTACATTTAAGGATGTGGAAGTCAGTTAAGACAGGAATTTCAAGTGCAATAAGAAAGAAAGAATCTTAAGTCCTGTAGGGATGGAGTGATGGATTCTAGGACAATATCTAATCACATGAATAATATATGAGTTACTTATATGTAGAATCTAAAATTTGAAACTATAGAGGCAGAGAATAGAATGGTTATTACCAGAGGGCAGATTTGGGGGTGAGGAAAAGGGTAAATGTTGGCCAAAGGGTACAAAGGCAGAGAGGAAGCAAAAGAGAAAGGTAATTCAAAATGCAGAAGCTGGTGTAAGTCAAGTGTTGAGCGTCAGGGGATGTCAGCTTTTGCAGTTGTGGTTAAGAGCACAAAATCAAGCTGGGCTCAGTGGCTCAGCCTGTAACCCGCGCCTTTGGGAGGCTGAGGTGAGTGGATTGCCTGAGCCCGCGGGTTTCAGACCCACCTGGGCAACTTGGCGGCCCTCATCTCTACAATAAATCAAAAATCAGCCAGGTGTGGTAGCGCGCTCCTGTAGTTCCAGCTACTTGGAAGGCTGAGGAGGAAGGATCGCTGGAGCCCAGCAGGCTGAGGCTGTGGTGGCTGGGAGTAGCCACTGCACTCTAGTCTGGGTGACCGAATGAGACTCCAACTCAAAAAAAAAAAAAAAAAAAAGTACAAAATCAGAACTCACACTGCTTAGTTGTACATATGGCCGCCAGTGTTAACTAGCTGTGTGACCTTGGATGACTTAGGTAACCTATCTCTTCTTCATTCCCTTCATCTATAAAATGCCACCTGAAACAAGTATAAGAATAGCTTTAAATAACATATAAACATATATCCCTAGCACATAATAAATGTTCCAATGATATTAGAGAGTGGTAGTAGTACCAACAGCGGCAGCAGAAATGACAACAAAAGCAGCAGAAGGCAAGTTAATTAAAGTAACTATAGTAGTAATCAACATCAAGATTGCTACTATACTGAAATGTAGTCAAGTTTACATTCCATTCTGAATTGCAAGTTCCTGTATCACAGCAGACAGATCTATGTAAATGAAAACCTAAATCCAGGGAAGATCAGAAGCTAAAAAAAGGGGGCTGACAAAACCAGTTTTTCAGAAAGAAATGCTTAATAGGGATTTATGAACAGAAGCCATGTCTGTGTCTCAAGACAAGGTGAAGGATCCTCGCGCCATAACTCCCCAGACCCGGGACTTACATACCATAGGGATAGGGTGATTCAGAAGAGATGTGTGGGACAACTACAGTATGATACCATCAGGGTTGTTTGACCGAAAGGAAGGATTTTCAGTAAGTCCTTCTCTTATGCAAGAAACAATAAATAAATGGAACCCTTGAAAGGCCCTGTCAGAACTGGGGTTAATCACAAGTCAACACAGCAGATTAGCATCCAAAATGGAGTTGCTATAGCCTCCACAATTCCTGAAGTACAGGGCCCAAGTTCTACATTTTGACCAAAGTAGTGGTTACAAATGTGTTTGCCTCATTGTTTCCTTATCTGTATTTTTTTTTCTCTAAAGAGCATTTTTAAAATAAAATCATATTTAAAATGTAAAAAACAAAAAAGGGTAAGGACTAGAGAAAAGAAAACTCACCAGGCCAGGGCAAATTTAGAGCATAGCTGGGTTCCTGCAGCAACAGTTATCTAAAAGTCCCAATATCATTGTGATTTATAAGGAAATCTAAGGGACTGCATTTATTCCGAAGTGGAAAACATGAGAATTAGAGCATGATCTCCTGGGAACAACCTCCCTTATAGTTTAATTATTTTGGGTGCTTTTCCTTCAAACCATGGGACTGTCGTGTAGTTTATACCATGATTTCTCTGTGAAGACAGAGATGTACTACCCATATCTTCCTTCAAGGAAGGACTTGCTGTTCAGCTGGAGAGAGTGAAGCAGTCAGCCAAGTTTTCAGCTGTCAGATCTTTCAAATCTCCTTTCATTGCAGAGAGCCCCTTCACCTGCTGTCATGACCTTCCTGGGGCAGCCTGTATCCAGAGACTAAGAAATATTCCGAGATTTCTCAAGTCCAGCACTGTTAACATTTAGGACCAGATAATTTCCTGTGGGGAACTGTCTTGTGCATTATAGGATGTCTAGCAGCATCCCTGGCTTCTACCTACTACATGCTAGTAGCATTCCCACAGTCATGACAACCAAACATATGCCCAGACATTGCCAAATGTCCCTGAAATATATGGACTGTCCCAGTTGAGAACCACCAGGCAATGAGACTGATAAGAGTTTTGAATAT
Organism: Carlito syrichta; assembly: GCF_000164805.1. NCBI lineage: Eukaryota > Metazoa > Chordata > Mammalia > Primates > Tarsiidae > Carlito > Carlito syrichta. The sequence continues at coordinate 139,078 of NW_007246005.1, forward strand.
GAGCCAGAAAAAAAATCACATCATGATGGATTTTTTGAAAGGCTTTGTTGTCTTGTAAAAATAACATGTTCATTTTTTTTAAGTGTAGAAAAAAGAAAAAAACTTAAAGATACACAAAATCCCACCCTGAGATGAACTTTGGTGAGCATTTTAATAACCATCCCTCCAGGCGTACAAACACATAGTTAAATACTTAAAATGTTGCACACACGGCAATGGACAGCACACACACTCTACTATAATCTCTTTTTACACTCAAAATCTACGATGAATATTTTCCATGTCAACCTCTATTAGTCTAGTTTAATAATTAACTTTAATGCCTACATAATACTCCTCTGTAAGTAATTAACCAGGTCTGTACTGGTAGCCAGCCAGTTTCGTAAATTTTCAAGATTATAAACAGCACTGCAACTAACATCTTTGCATAGCTTTAGATTAACATATCTATGTGTCTACAATTTTGCCATCACCCAGAGCTTACAGAGAAAATTAATCAAAGATCTTCTTCAGACAATGTTCAAAATCTGGTGGGAAGGATATGAAACCAAAACAAAATAAATATGATAAGTAGCATGGAAATACAAGATGGAGACATTGGCAAAAGATGGAGACATAACTGAATAATGTCAAGGATGTCTTCGCAGACATAGGCCTAAAAATCAGCAGAATAAAAATCATTCTCAACTCCCTTTTCTTCAAAGATAATACTTCTAAGAACAATCATTTATTAAGTGCCAATTTCCCCTGCTCCCTGTGTGAAGGACAGAGCCAGTTTTCTCTTCTATATACCCTGGATTTATTACTGGGTCTCAAACTTGCAGATGTTTGCTGAATCAGGATATTTACCTGGAATGCTCTTGCCTGAAGAGCACTCCCCAAAAAGGAGACTAAGTAGGAGAAAGAGGGTCATGGATTCAGGTTCACATTCCCTCCAAATTCCCAAACTCAAAGACACAAAGGTAAATTAATATGCACTTCTGTGATCTCTTTCACTTTCTCTATCTGTGATTTTCTTTCTTCTGAAAAACTCACTCAAAGAAATCTCATTGACTTTGCAGAAGGGCAACTGGGAATGATCCTGGGACTCACACTACAACTCAGATGATGTATAGAATCATTTCATTCCTTTCATTTTAGGCTGTAATCTGTAATCCCAAACTCCCCATCCACTGTTAGCAAGAGAAAAAAATTTAACTGATGCTTCAATCTAGTTTTAACTTAGCCCAATCTGACTATTTAAATACACAGTGGACTGTCTCTGTATTGGTCCCTTTTGGACAAAATAATGCTTGATCTCTCAGAAAGTCACTCCTTCCCCTACTTCTCTCCTGGATGCAAAGAACAAAGTGTGTAGTATATGCAATCTCTTGGCATTATGAAGGAACTCTAACCTCAGGCTGGCTTTTTATGTTGTGGCAGCTCCCTCTGCTGGTCTCTGGATCACTGTCCTTTGTGCACCTAGTTAAGCGTTCTGCAAGGGGGCAACACTGCTGAATTGGCTAGAGGAAACATGGGGTCTGTACTTTCTACTGGGACATTAGTCCTGAATTACTGATGCTATAAGAAAAATCTTACTAGTTGCAGAACTCTGAATTTATTGTCACATCCTCCATCCTGCAGGTACGTCCAACAGTCCACACTACCTGTTCACTCATTCAGCTACCGTAGGCCTGTTGACAGTCCACTGGGTATCAATTCAATATTCAAATGACATACAACTCAAAGCAACTTTTTCGTTTGTTTGCTTGTTTGTTTTTTGAGTTGGAGTCTCACTCTGTCGCCCAGACTGGAGTGCAGTGGCCACTTCCAGCCACCGCAGCCTCGACCTGCTGGGCTCTGGCGATCCTTCTGCCTCAGCCTTCCAAGTAGCTGGAACTACAGGCACGCGCTACCACGCCTGGCTAATTTTTTTGATCTATTGTAGAGATGAGGTCTCACCAAGTTGCCCAGGCGGGTCTCGAACCCGCGTGCTCAGGCAATTCACTCACCTCAGCCTCCCAAGACGCGGAATTACAGGCTGAGTCACCGAGACCAGCTTCAAAGTAACTTTGTAAAGTTAAATCCCAGGGCCTCCCTCTACCTGACCAGGATGTGCTACATTTATTTCTATGACTAAATCCTAAAGCTGATACATGGCTACATGGCATAACCCATTTTGGATTCAAAAGACTAATATTACCTCAGTCTTTTTTTTTTTCTTTTCTTTTCGATTTTTTTTTTTTTTTAATAGTAGGAATCTCACTCTGTCACACAGGCTAGAGTGCAGTGGCATAATCACAGCTGACCATAGCCTTGACCTCTTGGGCTCAGGTGATCCTTCCCCCTCAGCCTCCCAACTAGACTGCAGGTGTGTGCCACCACACCCAGCTAGTTTTCGGATACTTTTAGTAAAGACAGGGTCTGTGTTGCCTAGGCTGGTCTCAAATTCCTGGACCACAGCAATCTTCTCACCTTGGCCTCTCAAAGTGCTAGGATTACAGCATGAGTCACCATGCCAGCCTTCTTTTTTTTTTTTGGTAAAGAACTCTAACTCTCTCCAGACAAATGAATGCCTCAAATGAGCTAAGGACAAGTCCTAACCATGACATGTTCATCTACATCCTCATCCCCAGTTTTGTTGTCTGATGACTTCACCCCCAGGCCTCTGGTCTAGAAAGTGTGAAAGATCACAGAGAAAGAGATGCACTGTTCAGAGGTACAATTAGTGAAATATTTGCTGTTGACATGTGATGAAAGTTAATAAGCAATGTGCCTATCCACATAATAAATTCTCAATAACTAGCAAATGAAAGAGAAAAGATAAATATTTGTTCTAAGTAAAGGTGAATTCATCAAAGAACACAGACAAAAAATGAAAGTTCCCTTTTTTAAAAAGTTTGTGTTTGCTTTACAAATATATATTGAAAGACTTAGAAAAGCACAGTGCCAATTTGGAGGTGGAGGTAAAGAGAGGGGAGTGGAATATATGAGTCAGAGTCCTCTGACCTTGAAGGACCTTATAATTTCTGCAGCTTGAATTTCACCTCGCTAATAATAGCAGGAAATCAAGCAGGGAGGGGAAAGAGCACCACATGAAGAGAATAAGCCAAGTTGGAAACAGCTAGTCACCATTTCCAGAATGAAATATCACTATAGAGGGTTATGCTGAGTCTATCCAAACTGTGTCCCTTTACCACCCTGGACCACTTCAACTTAGGTTCATTAGATCAGAAGCTTACTTTCTCAAATTCAGTGGCTTTCAAGGTTTCTTGTTTCCTTTTGGAATGTGTTGGGATTTGTTGTTGTCCTCAATAGTGACTATGATTGTGAAAAACTCACTTTAACTGAGCCTAATATGATCACCATTTCATCAGATACTAGAGATAGGCTGTGTCTTTGTCCAATCCTTCACAAAGCACCAGATTCATAGAGAGGCTAAAATCCTGAAGTGAGGAACTCTGACCCAAGGGCAATATTTACATATACTGTATATAAAAAGCCAGTCTCTATGATACTTTTAGGCATTTAGGATTCTAGGGAGCCTGAAATTCTATCAATAATTGCCACCCACCATCATCACTAAATTCCTGACTATACACTTGCTGAGCTCCTCTAAACTGGCTCCCAGAACACTGCATCACAGTGGTTTCCACACAATAGAATGCAGGCATTTAGGAATTCTTAGCAGTGCTGTCAGAAGATCCAACCCCTTCTCCCATCAGACCTTTGGACAAAAATTCTTCTAAAGGCTAGGACTTTGCCAGGCATAGTGACTCATGCTTATAATCCCAGCACTCTGGAAGGCTGAAGTAGGAGAAATGTTTAGCCTAGGAGTTCAAAACCAGCCTGAGCAACATAGCAAGACTTCGACTCTACAAAAAATTAGCCCTGTATGGTGGTGTGGGCTAGTAGTCCCAACCACTCGAAAGGCTGAAGTAGAAAGATCACTTGAGCCGGGCTCGGTGGCTCAGCCTGTAATCCCGCGCCTTTGAGAGGCTGAGGTGAGTGGATTGCCTGAGCCCACGGGTTCGAGACCCGCCTGGGTGGCGAGACCTCATCTCTACAATAAATTAAAAAATCAGCCGGGCGTGGTAGCGCATGCCTGTAATTCCGGCTACTTGGAAGGCTGAGGCAGAAGGATCACCGGAGCCCAGCAGGTCGAGGCTGCGGTGGCCGGGAGCGGCCACTGCACTCCAGTCTGAGCAATAGAGTGAGACTCCAACTCAAAAAAAAAAAAAAGAAAGAAAGAAAGATCACTCGAGCCCAGGGAGTCAAGGTTGCAATGAGCCATGATTGTACCACTGCACTCCAGCCTGGGTGACAGAAGGAGACCTCAACACACGCATATATATGTGGATTTTCTTATTTAACTGCCTTCCGAAACAAGGATTGGAACAGACTGACTATAGTCATTACCAACACCTCCTCAGGGGCTCAACCTGGACTATCATCTGAATTATTCCAAGTCTTTCCTCAGACAAAATATTCAGATCTATCCTGAGCACCTTCTCTGAGGGTTCAGGTGGATACTCAGAGCCAGTGAGTACCAAAGGTTGGGCGGTAAGTACATTCTTGCTTGGGTGCAGGACTAAAGGGATGAATTAGCTGCAAAAAAAAAAAAAAAAATTTAAGTCCAGGCATGGTAGCTTACACCTATAATACAAGCAATATGGGCAGCTGAGGCAGGAGGATTGCTTGAGCCCCAGGGATTTGAGACCAGTCTGGGCAATGTAGCAAGACTTCATTTCTACAAATAACAACAACAACAACAACAATAATAATAATAATTAGCCAGAAATGGTGGCATGCGCCTGTAGTCTCAGCAACTCAGGAGACTGAAGCGGAAGAATCGACTCAGGTTAGAGTTCAAGGCTGTAGTAAGCAGTGATCAGGCCACGGCACTCCTGTGTGGTCAACTCTGACTTAAAAAAGTTTTTTTGAATTAGTAATAAAACTAACTAAAAGTCAATCTGATTTTTATTATAACTTGGTACAATAATTATGGACTATGTCAGTGATACAGTAACAAAAAATATTGCATTGGTCTAATTTCTAAGCAATTTTACAGTTACTGTTGAGTTACAGTAATATGTATGCAGGCTTAAAATTATCACTTTTTACACTAATTTACTAAAAAGTATTTTATGCTCATGAAAGTTAATTTGTACTAATTACACAAACTCTGCCCCGCATACTACTTTTGATATAAATTCATAAGAGTTTAATCATCTTTCAAGTTCAACTCAGGTATATTTCTATACACCAAGCTGTTGTACAATGTCCCCCTGCTTGTAAACAGTAAATATTAAACAATCTTAGTTGTATGGAATTTTTCTTATTTGAGTTTTTTTTATTGATGTGAAATTTCAGACAAGGCCAACACAAAAATATTTGCAAACAGAATAAGCCTAAACCACATACAGTCAGTAAAACATCAACATTTCAAATTGTGCCTTTCTTATCCGCCCACAGAAAGGTGAAGAAAGTCAGTAGTATCTCTGCAAATGCAAATGGTAAGGAATTTAACAAAGAAAACTGAATCAAATTTTGAAGACTGCCAGAAGAGACAACAGATGATATGATGGTCCTGTAGTGTCAAAAAAAAGTCAAAAGGATAATATTGGGTGTAACTTGTTTTCACCAAATGAACACTGCTTCTAAAACAATGGATCCAATAATGTCAGAATCAATGTTCGTTTTCTCTGATTTATGCATAAGAAAATCTTCACAAGTTTTTACCAGTAGAAATTTATGAAGAATTTTTGGCAAAAATATCTTAGTGAAATTTTTCAATTGTGAAGATAACTGAAACCTGCAAGAATTGTCTCCAAATAAATAAGATATGAATGATATTATAATTTCTGTAATTTATTGTGAAATATGACTTGTATGAATCTCTGCTAATATATCCATATGTGTATGGCTCTCCTAACTTTATATCTGTTGCCTCATTTGAAAAAAACCTTTCAAAATCAAAATGAGTGAAGAATAGTTCTTTGGTCACCTGTAAACTAAGACAGAGTGTCAAAGCTAACTATACAGTCTATTGAACATGAATGTGAATTGATTTCCTAAGGTGGCTGTAACAAAGTATCGCAAACTGTGGGGCTTAAAACAACAGAAATTTCCTGTGTCAAGGCTCTGAAGGGTAGAAGTAAGAATGGATGTGTCAGCAAGAGTCACAGGCTCTGAAGAATCTGGAAATGGATATGTTCTATACCGTTCTCTTAGCTTCGATGTTTCCCAGTAATCAGTGGTGCTCATTCATTGATTTGTAGGTGAGAGACTCCAATCTCTGCTTTCATGTCACACAGAATTCTCCCTGTAAGCCTCTGTATTTACCGGGCCTTACCTTCACCTTGTGTGTCTCTCTCTGGGTCTTCTCATGCATTCTTTTACCAGGATACCAGTCATTTTTTATTAGGTGCCCACCTACTTCAGTGTAACCTCATTTTAACTTATGACATGCGCAATGACCCTATTTCCAAAAAAGGTCATATCTTAGTGACTGCAGATTACGACTTAACAGCTTTTTTCAGGGAAGGGGGAGAAATAGGGAGAAAACAATTCAACCCATAACCCATTCAACCCATAACAAAGAGCATTTTATCGCTCATAGCAAATTTTCACACGTTAAGGATCAAAAACAAACTATAATATTATTGTTGGTGCCACTGGACTCCAGCCCGGGTGACAGAGTGACACCATATGGTTTTCCTTTTTTTTTTTATTTTCTTTTTCAAAAACACACTGGTGTAATTAAAAACTGGTATTTTCAACTGAAATGATTACGTCAACAAAGGATAATTTTTCGCTACCTGCTATTTCTTTACTGGGCATCTTTGTTATTACTCACGTCACCATGACTTCAGAAAATCGTTGTGCTAAAAAACGATGCGCGTAGGTGTCCGCCACGCCAGCGGGCCGCATCTTGACCTGGCAGGACCATGAGCCCGCTGGACGCCGACCCCTCCAGGCGCCTTTTCCTCAGATACTCACCTTCCCAGCAGGCTCCGCGGCGGAGTTTCCCGTCGGCCTACACGCCACTGGAGAAACAGCGCGAGAGAAACCCCGTGGCCGGCTCATATTCCACACTAGAGGGCGCCCGTTCTCTGGCCTGCCACTGAGCCTTCGCGGAGCCTGAAGCCGGCCCACCTCCCCGCCTCTAGGAAAGGCCAACACCCCTTCTCCGCCTCTGGAAAAGGACAACACCCCTTTTCCGCCATCCCCAGATTGCCAACCTGGCGGGCTCAGAAACGCAGAACCGCATCCACCACGCGCGGAGCCACGGCGCATGCGTCCCCTGAAAGTGCCTCCGCCTGGCACTGTGGGAGGCCAAGGCGAGTGGACTGCAGTGGCACACTCACAGCCACCCCAGCGTCGACCTGCTGCGCTCCAGGGATCCTTCCACCTCAGCCTTCCAAGTGGCGAACTACAGGCACGCCCTACCACGTCCGGCTTATTTTTTATTTATTGCAAAGACAAGGTCTTGCCAAGTTGCCCGGCTGGTCTCGAACCCTTGGGCTCAGGCAATCCATTCGCCTTGGCCTCCCACAGTGCTGGGATTACAGGCAGAGCCACCAAGCCCGACCCTTCCACACATATTAAGGAAAGCTAGGAGACACCAAGGAGCCATGTAGGATAGCTGACTTCTAGTTCACGGTGAGTGGGTCCTGTCTGCCTTCCAAATCACACCCTTTGCTCCCTCTGAGGGAGGGAGTTGTTGGATATGAGGAACTGGGCCAAATTTAGCTAGGCCACTCACGTATGGACAGTGTGGTGAACTCAAAAAGGTTGTCTTAATTTAGTTGAACCCGATGTGAATATGCCTCTGCACAGCTGCCTATGAATGACCCCGCTGTGTAACTTTGACTCTACCGGATTGATGAGTGGGGGACATCGATGCATGTTGTGGAACTTTCCTTTGTGAAGTTAAATGCCTCTGTAGTTGTGCCTGACTCTGCTGTCTCCTGGATAACTCTCTCCCTCTAGGAGAAGGACTTGATCCCACAAGTGTCTCAAGTACTAGCCAGTGCCAAGGTCAGAATGGAAGCTGCACAAGAATGCTGCAAATCCCAAATCGGATGAGCAAGATCCAGTCAAAATGGCAGTGATCCAGTACAAAGGGAACTGCCTCCCACCCTTGCCTCTGCCTCAGAGACAGCAACCTTATACCCTTCAACCCGCTGCTGCAGGGACTGTGGCGGGACCAGGAAGCAGCATCCACAGCTCAGACACCAGGGATGTAACTGAATCTCAAGGGTCTTAGCCCTCATCGGTGCCCACAGATACAGACCTTTGGAGAATTTTTTATCTTTAAGAAAACTTGGAGCTAGAGTTATAAAATTGACAGTCTTAATGCGACTGAAAACTTTCTGGGGAGCCACATGACCATCTCTTTGCACAATAGATAAAATTCTTTATATGAGTATATGTCAGTCGATTTTTTCCCCTTTCCTTGGGATTTCTTGGTGAAAGAGAACTATCCAAATCCTCATTCTGCCTGAAATACTAAATTCATGGCAATATTTCTACTCCTTAGCTTTCTGTCAATTTTTATTAGTACAGTTTTGTCTTAATGGCAGTTTATGTATGTATCTACAATTCCAACCTCGTACCTGAAGATGATTCTGTTTTGACATACAGTCTCAAGGATACTGAGCCTGTAAGATCTCTGTGAGAAAGATTACTTCCTGACAAGGGTTGGGGAGTGAACTTCTGCAAGTGAAACTTCCTTAAACAATCTGGTACCCTAGGAACCTTCAGGGGACACCGCAACCATTCCTGTTTCTAGACAGGATCACGTATTACTTTCACGTGCTCCCCTCCACATCACAATAGGCCTTGGAGGAGAGGACCTAAGAACTCAGATGTTCTAGCACTCTGGCCAAAGAATGAAGACATTCAGCAGAGGATTTTGGATTTCCAGGATTTACAAGGTCCTTCCTCTTGATGGGTGAGCAGATAAAGACAGGGACAAATTGAGAGGAGAATTAGGAAATTAAACCAACTGAGAACTTCCTGAAAGTTTTTATTGTTGTCAAATGTGGACATCACTGGGAACTCAGAAAAGGGAAACTGGGCTTCAGAATGGCCAGAGCATATGAGAAGCAGGGAGCTCCTTTATAACTACTAGTTCCTATGAAAGCAGGTTTGGCCCAGCCTGGCTGCCTACCCTTCAGCTCAGAGACTTGAATAGAGTGGTAGTCATGGGAAGACTTGGAAAGAAGCCATCACCCTTTTCCTGAGCACTGCCATATCCCCAGTGGAGATTTTATCTTAGGCTGTACCTTCAGAGTGTAGTTGGCCCACTGAAACCATCCATTATCTGAGATAAAAGTAAGAATGGGAGTAGAGTGGACATTAGTCTGGCTGGTGGACATGAACTTCAGTGAAAGAACTATCCTGGTGCTATTTTTCTGCAATTGCCCTAGTGTAGGACTTATCTGGTCTCAATAGATGAATTCTCCCCCTCTTTCCCTCTACTCCACTTTGTTCTTCACAGTACTGCTAGAAAGCTCTTTCTTACATTTTAGGTAAAATATAGAAGATATTAAAAACATTTATCAAACCTACAACTGTCAATGCATTTTTCCTTAGGCCCCAGAAATATATTTCCCTTTCAGACTGTCAGTAGTTCTCTATAGGCTTGGAAAGCACCTGCTAGTCCCCAGCGTCAATTTAAACAGCAGGGATACAATATTTATCAAAGGTTTGCCCTATGTCAGGCCCTGGATTCGATACCATCTGTCTGGATTAGATGCTAAAGATATAGAGTAAGAAGAAACAAGTTCTGCCAATCAGGAGCTCATAATCATATGGTTCACTACCATGGATCTCAAGGGACACTGCATCCTGTCTAATGTTTGGCCCAAATAAGAGTGCATGAATCCTAGAACATTTGCTAAAGATCAGAACTAATACAAGGGAAACAACATTGTATCAAAAATTTTACTCATCTTGCCTAAAAATAACAATTTTGTGCCTCAGTTGTTGAAATATTCCCCCAAATCCCTCTAGAGACTTGTTTAGTACATTCCAAACCCAAGAGAGCACTTCTCTCAAATGTTCTTTGTCTTTGGCTCCATTTATTTACAGTAAAATTGGCAACGTAATGCCCACTTCCTTCTTCAAAGGTAACAAAGCAATCTTAGCTATTAACACTGTCTCAACCTGATAACCAGAGAAGACCACTAGAAAAGTCAGGAATTATTTCCTTACACTCATCTTCTACACCAGAATTAACAAGTCATGTTGAGTTTACTTCCCTGATGTTTTTCAAATCTGCAGACACTAATATGAAATTCAAGACATCATGGTTTGCTGCAACAGCCTAACCGGCCTCCCTGTATACTACAGCTGTGCTGATAGAATCTGATCATCTGAATTCCCTGTTGATGATTTCCATTATCTTATTTTCTATCGGTAAGAGTCCAGATTCCTTACCGTTCCCTTCTTGATCAGGCTTCTGCTCACTATACCAGCTACTTTCTTTGCCTCTAATTCTATGTCCCACAAGCATAAAAGTTCTTCCTTTGCTCTTTTCCCTATGCATATCTCCCTATAACAACTTGTTCATGCAGTCCCTACTGCCTTCCCCCTTTTACCTGCCTAATTTTTACACAAATTCCAAGTATTTATGGCCAAGGGTTTTTCTGCGAAGGTGCTAAAAATATACACAAAGGATATCTCTTCAACAATTGGTGTTGGGAAAACTGGATGTCTACCCGTAGGAGAAAAAAATTGGATTCTTGACACATTATACACCAAAATCAACTCAAGATAGATAAAAAGAATTAAAAGTAAGACCTTCAACTGTAGAACTAGAAAAAATATAAGAGGAAAACTATAACAATGGTGTTAGCTGTGCTTTCTAGAGTCTAAAAATACAGACAACAAAAACATACAAATGGAATTGTGTCAAACTAAAAAACTCCTGCTAACAAGGGAAATAATTAGCAAACTGAAGAGGCAACACACAGGTAGGGAGAAAGTACTTGCAAACTATATTTCTGATAAGGGATAAATATCTACAACATAAAACAAATCACAACTCAGTCTTCGGTATCATTTATAGGACACAGTAAGGACTCAGACAGAAAATTGGTACTGAGAGTGTGCTGTTGCTATAAAGATACCTGAAATGTGGAAGTGGCTTTGGAACTAGGTAATGGGCAGAAGGTAAAAAAGTTTGGAGGGCACAAAAGAAGACAAAGAGATGAGGGAGAGTTTTGAACTTTTAAGAATTTGGTTAAGTGCTTATGACCAAAATGCTGATAGAAATATTGACAGTAATGGCCATCTGATGAGATCTCAGATGGAAATAAGAAACTTCTTGGGAAATGAAACAAAGGTCACACTTGTTTCTATGTAGCAAAGAACTTGGCTTCATTGTTTTCATGTCCTAAGGTTTTGTGAAAGCCAAACTTAAGAGTGATTTCCTAGGGCAGCAATCGCCAACCTTTTTTTGGCATCAGGGACTGATTTCCTGGAAGATAATTTTTCCATGGACAGTGGGGTGGGGGAGGGAGTGATTTCAGGATGATTCAAGCACATAACATTTATTTCTATTATTATTACATTGTGATATATAATTAAATAATTATACAACTCACCATAAAAAAGGAGGCACGAAGAAACTGGTAAATAAAATAATGGGAGGGCCATGCAATGACTAAAATAAGTGTCAGGTTCTGACTTAAGCCTGCCAGCAGATGCAGCTGTACAGTTGAAGAACTATCACTAACTTGCCATTCGCTGATAGGGTTTTGATATGAGTCTGTAAGCAACTGGTCTCTGTGCAGTCAAACCTCATTGCCAATGTTAATCTGTATTTACAGCTGCTCTCCAGTGCTAGCATCGCCACTTCATCTACACCTCAGATGATCAGACATTATAGTTTCTCATAAGGAGCAAACAACCCAGATCTTTCGAATGTGCAGTTCACAATGGGGTTCATGCCCCTAAGAGAATATAATGCCATCGCTGACCTGACAGAAAACAGAGATCAGGGAGTAATGTCAATGATGGGGAGCAGCTATAAATACAGATGAAGCTTCACCAGTCCATGGCTGGGAGTTGGGGACCCCTGACCTAAGGTATCTGGTGAATAAACTGTCTAAAACCAAAGTGTTCAAGAAGTAGTGTGTTTACTTGTAATAACTTATGGCAGCAAAGAAATAATCTGAAGGCATAATTTATCATTCAAAGGGAAGCAAAGCATAAAACATTTAGAAAATTCACAGGTGGGTCATGTGATAGAGAAGGAAAGAGCTTTTCAGGAGAAGAATCAAAAAGTGCAGTGAGAGACCCTTTGCTAAAGAGATTTGAGTGACTAAAAGGGAGATGGGTGCTCATGGCTAAGACAATGGGGAAAAGACTCTGAGGGCATTTGGAAATTTTTAAGGTGGGGTCTCTCATCACAGGCCCAGAGACCTAGGAAAACTGAACGGTTTGGGGATACAGGCTCAGGGCATCACTGCCCCAAGAACTTCAGGATGCTGCCCCCAGCATCCAGCTGTCTCAGCTGCAGCAGTGCAAATAGCCCCAGATGCTGCTCAGGGCAAAAGCCATAAGCCTAGATGGCATCTACTTGGTGTGAGGTCTGCAGACATCCAAAATGCTAGAGTGGTGGAATTCTGATAGCTTCCACATAGACTTTAGAGGATCTATTAGAAAGGCTGGAAGCCCTGCCAAAAACCTACTGCAGGCACAGAGCCATGGCAGAGGGCTTCTATACAATGCTGAGTGGAAAAACAGGGTTGGAGCTACTTCAGAGGGTCCCCCTGAGCAATGCTGGTGGAGCTGCAGGGGCAGGGATGCTGCCAGGACCCCAGAATGGTAGAGTCACTGGCAGCTTGCAACTCAGCCAGGAAAAGTTATAGATATTCAACTATAACCCATGAGACCTGCCACTTAGAGTATGTCCAAAAAAATACAGGGGCAAGGCTGCTCAAGGCCTTAGGAAACCACCTCTCACTCCAGTGTGCTCAGGATATAGGACAAAAAGTCAAAAAAGATTATTTTGAAGCCTTAAGGTTTAATGTCTTCCCTGGTGGGTCTCGGACTTGTGGGAGGCCTGTCATTCCTTCCTTTTGGCCAATTTCTTCTCTCTGGACTGGGGTGTTTACCCAATGCCTATACAATCATTTTATCTTCGAAGTAAATAACTTCTGTTTGATTTTATAGAATTGTAGGTGTATGGAACTTGCCATAAGCCTCAGATAATCCTTGGGACTCTGGATTTTGAGTTGGTGCAGGAACAAGACTTTTTAGACTACTGTGGTAAAATCGATGGTATCTTGCACAAGAAGGACGTGGGATTTGGAGAGCCCAGGTTGAAATGCTCTAGTTCTAATGTGGTTTCTTTGTCTGCACCTCATCTTATGTTGAAATCTCATCCCCAGTGTTGGAGGCATGGCTTAATGAAGAGTGTTAGGGTTATGGAAGCGGAGCCCTAAAGAAGAGATGGGTGTTCTCCTGGGGGGGAACCATGGGACCAATGAGTTCATTCTGTTACTTCCTGCAAGAACTGGTTGTTAAAAAGAACCCGGCACCTTCTCTCTCTCTCTCTTTTTCTCTCTGTCTCTCTCTGCACACACTGGCTCCCTTTCCTTTCCACCCTGAGTGGAAGCAGCCTGAGGCCCTCACCAGAAGCTGAGCAGATGCGAGCGCTATACTTGTTTAGCCTGCAGAATCGTGTACCACATAATCTTGTTTTCTTTATAGATCAGCCTTAGACATTCCTGAATAGCAACAAAACATAGACTAAGATAACTATCTGTATTGTCTGCACTTTGAATTGTTGATTTTGATTAGTTCAGTTTATAAAGATTCTTCATGGAACAAACTACAGTTTTTTTTAACTTTTAAACCCAGGATTTAGAATAAAATGTGCACTGCTTCCTTTAAATCGCCTGATATGTTTTTTTAAAATAAGAGAAAGCAAACACAGAAGTCAAAGTAGCTTTCTACTTCCTCCTCAGAAGAAATATTCAGTTTCCTCTCCCACATTGAGAGCCACAGCTTGACATGGAGTTGTGAGCCAGTAGTCTACTAGTCTCAGAGGAGGAACCTATTTTTCCTGCAGATCTCTCTGGAGCAAACAGAAGACAGGAATTTGGCCTCAAGGAGACAAGTAGATAAAGGAGAAGCTAGGAAATGGGGTCCACAGAGAGATACAACAAGAGAACCAAAGACTAAAAGAGAAACAGAAATTGATGGAAATAATCATAAGGATCAGTCAGAGACACAGATCAAGACATACTAAAAGCACAAATATGCATTTGACATCATTATTATAAGAAGAGACATCCGGGAAAAGAGGGAGTACATAGCAAAAACAGAGAAGAAACCATTTCATAATTTGTATTATCAAAAAAATTCAGACTTATGAAAGAGACTTTCTTTGAAAACATTATTGCACATTGCTGCTTAGAAATATCCTCCACCACATACCCTATGTCATCACTCTTAATTTCAGCATTCCACAATGCAGCCAAGTTCTTTGCTATAGCATATCAAGGGTAGCCAAATAATTTCCTCATTTTTATTTGAGACCCTATCAACTTAGCCTTTACTGTCTATATTTCTATCAGCATTTTGATTGCAGCCATTTAACAAGTCTTTAAGAAGTTCCAAACTCTCCCTTGTCTTCCTGTCTTCTTCTGAGCCCTCCAAATTCTTCCAACCTCTGCGTATTACTCAGTTCCAAAGCCACTTCCACATTTTCAGGTGTCTTTAAAGCAGTGCTTCAATTCTAGGTACCAATTTACCACATTAGTATATTGGTATTTCTACAAAAAAACATACGTGAGACTGCTGATTTATAAAGAAAAGAGGTTTATTTGGCTCACAGTTCTGCATGATGCTAGCATCTCCTTGGCTTCTCATGAGGCCTCAGGAAGGTTATGATCATGGCAGAGGGCAAAGAGGAAGAAGTCATGCCTCATAGTGAGAATGGAAGCAAGGGAGTAAGCAGATGGTGCCAGGCTCTTTTAAACAATAGGTTCTCATGTCAACTAGTATAGTAAGAACTCACTACTTACTGTAGAATGGCACTAGACTTTGGCAGGAATCTCTCTCCATGGCCCAAACACCTCCCACCAGGCCCCACCTCTAGCACATGAGGTCACATTTCACCATGAGATTTGGAGAGGTCATACATCCAAACTATAGTAGCAACATAGAAAGACCTCTACAAAAATAAAAATAGCTAGGTGTAGTGGCACACGTCTGTAGTCCCAGCTACTTAGGAGTTTGAGGTGGGAGGATTGCTTGAGCCGAGAAGATTGAGGATTCAGTGAGCTATGATCACGCCACTACCTGCCAGCCTGGGTGGCACAGTAAGACTCTGTCTCTAAAATAAAAATAAAAATTTACAATCTTAAAATGTATAGTTTGCATAAGCCTATCAACTAGTATGAAAGGATCAACACATCAGAAGGAAAAGTGGCAGAATATTAAATGCATTTCTAAAAAGTAGAAAGGTTAAAATGTGAATGAATAAATAAATGCATTATAAATGAATCAGAGCCAAATATATGCAAAATAAAACAATTTTTAAAAAGTTGAAAACATTAAAATTAATAATGTTAATGTTAACAAATATATGTGGAAATAAATATTTTATATATTGCCAGTAGGTATATAACTTGATATTCAGAGGAGAAATCTAGTAATGTATATAAAAATTATCTAAGAAAGGGCTTCACAGGCCAGGCATGGTGGCTAATGCCTATAATCCCAGCGCTTTGGAAGGCTTACATGGGATAATTGCTTAAGGCCAGCAGTTCAAGACCATCCAAGGCAACATAATAAAACCCCTTTTCTACAAAAAGTAAATTTGAAAAAAAAAAAGTCTTGACATATTAGCCATAACTGAATAAAAGTACTAAAGAACAAAATAATAATCAGGCAATCATTGGAAAGCAAAGAATATTCAATACAAGAAAATACAACCTTTCAAAATGACAGGGAAGAGGCAAATTGGCTTCACTCACCAAAAAAAAAAAAAAAAATCCAGTGCATCACCAGCAATTTCTCACAACACAAACCTAGACTGAGATGATCCTGAGGGCCACAGAAGTGAAGTATTCCAAGCAGACTATAATAGAAACTAACTTCTATATCTGTAATTTCCTTTTCCCAAGCTTACAGGCAACACACAGAAAATTTTCCAGAGAATCAGAGTCTCTACCCTGGAAAAAGTGAGGTTGAGATGGACAATCAGATTTCCCACCATCTGTGATCCTTCACAGGAAAACACTTCCTGCCACAACCTATTGAAAGCATCATGGGTGCCTGAGGGTCAGGGTTGGGGGTGGGTGATCCTGAGGGCAACTTGAGACAAAAAGGGGAGACAATACTAGAAATCCAAGCCCAGATAATTGTGCACTTAATGTCAGACGATGGAGATGCCAAATAAAAGTGGCTGTTCAGTAGCACCACCCTATAGAACACACAATCCAGGGTCCCCTGGGCATGAAACCCTAGTCAGTCATCCTACAAAGCACGTGTACACCTTGGGACTACTCCAGGAAGGACAAGCTGCTTTCAGATTTGCAAAGCCATGACAAACCTAAGCTTAAGGCGCCATCTGCTGCCAAAAATGGTGGCACTGACCCAGGATAAAGGGGATTCAGCAGGTGAGTTGCAAAGTACTCTAGAAAGACCAAAACAAGACAGAAAGCAAAACTGAAATAAATAAATAGTTGTCCAATGCATAAGGCAAAGAAAAGTCAGTAACTGGCCAAAAGAGATGGCAATACGTGAGTTCTCATATCAATTATTCAAAAGCATATTTCAAGAAACTCAGTGAACTCCGTGATACCATAGAATGAGAAATCAAAGATTATAAGAGAAATTTAACAAAGAAATTGAAATTTTTTAAACAAAAATAAATTGTAAAACAAAAAAGACATTTCCTGAACTGAAAAATGCATTCGAATCTCGTGATAGCACAGTAAATCAGTCAGACAGAAGAATCAGTGGACTCAAAGACAGGTTATTGGAAATGACACAGAGGAAAAAAGGAACAAACAAATTGAATGACATCCCAGGCTTATGGATCAGAAGAATTAATATTGTTAAATGACATTACTACCCAGAGATGCTACTCTGTAGCAACCTACAGACCCAATGCAATCTCTATAAAAATATGAATGACAATATTCATGAAAGTAGAAAAAAAATCCTAAAATTAGTGTGGAACACTAAAGACCCTGGATGGCCAAAACAATACAAATCAAAAAGAATAAATTAGAGACGTCACACTATATTACTTCAAAATATGCTATGTATCGATTAAAAATCCTTTGAAAGCAAATATATCCCTATAGCTCACCATATTCATTGGTTAAAAGAGAAAAATTACTTGCTTTTCTCATTTAATAAATAAAAGGCATTTGATAAAATTTTAAAAGAACATGACCTCACAATTATACCTCTATGAATTTATTCTAACTAAATGTATAAATTCATGCAAGATAATTTGGCAAATTCATTCACCATAAAATCACACATAAATAGAAAATTTAGAAACTGGAATAGTCTGTTATGTCCTTTCCAAAATTTTTATGTTGAAATTCTCATTCCCAATGTCATAATGGTATTAGGAGCTAGGGCCTATGGGAGGTGACTGGTTCATGGGGGCAGAGCTTCACAAACAGGATTAGTGCCCTTGTTAAAAAGTCCCTCCAGAGACACTTCACCCCTCTCCAACAAGTGAGGTTAGTGTGAGACGATGTCTGGTTACGAGGAAGCAGGTACCTTCACTAGGCACTGAATATGTCAATCCTTGTTCAAGGAGTCCCAGCCCCCAGTATTATAAAAAATATATTTCTATCGCTTACAAGTCACCCCTGCTTTAGTAATTTTTTATATCAAATTCTAATTCTCTAAGACACTAGTTAAGTGTCCAGTAGTTTGATATGATTAGGCTGCTACTATGTTTTACCTACTACTCTAAAATTGGGCATTCAAGAGTTTAAAAAGAGAGATGGTCTCTCTTTTTATGGAACTTACATTCTAGTGGAGAGAGACAACAAATAAACAAGGTCATGAATAGAATGTTAGATGATAGCAATCGCTAAGGAGAAAAATATAGCAAATAAAGCAGATGAGGTCTAGGCATAGAGGGTTGTTATTTGATATTGTGTCATCAGCAAATTTTGACAAAAGGAAGGCACTAATTCTCCCCTATGAACCAAAGTTCACCCCTAGACACCACCCAGGATGGGAGGCATAAGCACAGCATTTGGTGCATCCACCCCAATCCTTAACCTCAGGGCCCCTCCAGCAACCCTGTTCAACTGCTGAACTCAAATAGCAGTGCCTTCTAGTCATGAAATACACCCTACGGCCCAGCCAGATAAGAGACTATTGCAGTGCCCATCCAGCAGCTCAGGCTGATTGCAGAACTCAGATGGTGGTCTTACGAGTTAACACAGCCTAACCAGCTGCTCCACCCAAATTGACAGCCAAAGCAGCAGTTCAGTCATCTAGAGAAAATGAAAGTAAGTTCTGCCTTCCCTGGCCCTCCAAAACTTTAGGTTATACTAAATAGTGAAAATCTATCCCTGTCAAAGAATACTTGTAAAGGCCAGAATAGATACACTTACAAATGGAGCTTTCCTCTATAGATGGAAATTTCTTTTTACAAAGAATTTCAAAAGTATCAGCTAAAGATCAGAAAGTTGTATTGTTCAGGATATGATCCTTTTAATTTATCTTATTTCTTAGATTACTGACTTCAGGGTCTAGCTCTTTAATGAATAGGGAAAAGAAAGTATTTTCTATGCCTTCTTGATCTGAGGACCTTAACTTCTTTTTTTTTTTGAGTTGGAGTCTCACTCTGTCACCCAGACTGGAGTGCAGTGGCCGCTCCCGGCCACCGCAGCCTCGACCTGCTGGGTTCTGGCGATCCTTCCGCCTCAGCCTTCCGAGTAGCCGGAATTACAGGTGCGCGCTACCACGCCCAGTTGATTTTTTGATTTATTATAGAGATGAGGTCTCGCTGCCCAGGCGGGTCTCGAACCCGCGGGCTCAGGCAATCCATTCACCTCAGCCTCCCAAAGGCGCGGGATTACAGGCTGAGCCACCGAGCCCGGCTAGGACCTTAACTTCTATAATCTATTGCTTTAAAGGTGGGATGTTTAATTAAGAGAAAATTTTGGTAGATTTTCGTATTGATTAGTCACGTAAGCTTTTTATTTGTATTTGTAAAGAGCCTTTTAAAAGAGGCAATTTGTCAAAAAAAATTAGTAATTTTAGAAGCTTCTGATCATCAGTGACATTCTTGTGAGGGCCTTATTTGGGAACTCTGCACTTCAACTCTTTCACAATTTAGAGTCACATCCCAAAAGGAGAGATTTAGTTCATAACTTCAGAGTTGGCAAAAGTTGACATAGCTGCAAATTGGGTGCAACCCACGTTTCTACCCAGCCACATTTTTGGGGAGTTCATATGTTTGGTTGGTCATCTTGATATGCAGGTTCAAAAACTCATGTACCCCTCTCTCACATAGGGAACCAAAGCCTGGGCTGGAAGTGTGAGTCAGCAGTCAACCAGCCTTGAGGGAGGAAGCTTCCCTCCATGCTGGTCTCTGGAGCAACCTGAAGACTGGAACTTGGCATCAGAAGACAGGTATGTGAAGGTGGGAAATGGAGTAGACAAAGAGATACAACAACAAAACCAGAAACTAAAGTAGAAACAGAAATTTATGTAATTAATCATAAAGAATAGCCAGAGACACAGGGAGAATAAAACATGCTAAGAATACAAATATAAGGTCAGCATCATCAAGAAACAAATACAAATCTGGAAGAGGAGAGAGTATATAACTGAAACAGACAAGAAACAATTTGGTAATTCATATTATCAAATGAAAACAAATCCAGATTTAGGCAAAGAGAGACTGTATTTGAAAGGCATTTTACAACAAGCAGAAGGGGACTATTATGATAGGGTAAATAATCCAACCATAAGAACTACAAATATCACAAAGACCAGGCACAAAGGAATTTTCTTTTATGGGGAAGAGTAAACAAGGCTAAAAAGAGACCCATATGGGAGGCGTGAGATAACCAGGAAATGTTTTCTTTACGGCCAGTTAATTCTTAGGAAGAATATTAAGGAAGTGTTGTATGCTGGGTCAGGAGAAAGTTGGTCAATGTTTAAGAACCTGGAAAAAGAAGAGAAGCTTAACTAATGTTTGGTCAAGTTAATAATCATGTTCTTTCTATTGGTTTTTGACATTAACAGTTCAGATAATGGTTTATGAGGCAAAGAATGGAAATTTAAAGTGTCCTTGTCTGACCTGCCATTAAAAAACAAGAACAAAACACTACCACCACCACCCCCAAAAAAAACCAGAAAAATGAGTCCTATCTAAGTCCTATGGGGAAAGGAAGTTCTTAGCAGTATGCTCTTTCTCAGAATACACAAAAGGATAGATGAATTTTTTAGCCATAACTGTTTTTCAGGAGCAAAGGGCTCAGGTAGTTTACCATTGTTAATTTGACTCGTGTGAATAGCAGGTTCTGTTGCAAGCACAGAAAAGAGAAGTACAAACTTAACCTCAAAGATTAATAAAAGTCTTCAATAATAATGAGAAAAGGAGCACATAATGTAATATGCAGGATCAAGAAACATCCTGAGGCCATTGAAGCAGAGAGACGATGGCAGAGTGTGGCTTCTAAGGAAAGAGAGTGATAGAAAAAGTAGAGTGGTTGTGAAAGGAATTAGAGAGGTTGGTTGTTGCCAGGTTATGAGGGGTCTTGAATGCCAGGGACAAATGGTTTTGCTTATATTATAAACTAATGAAGGGTTTTCAAAATTTTGTAAACAAGAAAGTAAACAATTTAAGTTTTTGGAATGAATTGTGGAAAATTGACCACAAGAGGGAGCAAGGAAATAAATTCAAGAACTACTTACACAGAATAGTCAAATAAATAGGGCAAATTAATGTCCAGTATGTAACTGGTATCCAACAGGGAGAACAATTATAGGGAAAGAACTAGGAAAACCAGCATTCCCAGTTATAAAAATTGTCCACTTCATTATTTTTTCACCAAAACTGAATGAATATCCTCATCAAAAATTTTCCTAGGAAAAAATTTAGCCAAACAACTAGAGTCAGGAATTTCTAATGTGGACTAGGTGCTAGTGTCAGTGATTAGTTTCCCAAGAGAAATACTTCAAAGGTGATTGCAGTGATATTCAGCAGTGAGATATGTAGCACTGTTTTTAGGATGGTTTACGAACCTAATTGTCAGACCACATAGGTAATTCAACAAGTACATAGAGCAACATCAAATTCAAAGAAATAATGAGATCTAGGATAAGAGGCAGAGACTAAGAAGAAAATAAAATTTGATAGAAACTAGAAAAGGCAAGAAGAGCCCTAAGCATCCCATGATTAGCAGTAAAGTCAAAACTCCTCAGACAGGTACATTTTAACCAAAGTAGCCTCAACTACTTTTCCATTCTATTACCTGCTTATTTCTTTCTTAGCACTTACAAAGTTCTGAAATTCTTATTTGCTAATTTATGTATTTACAAGTTCATGGTTTGCTTCCCCTATTAAAATGTAAATTCTCTAAGAGAAGGTCTTTAGTCTGTCTTATTTATCAGTTAACCCAAACACTTAGAACATTTCCCAGCACACTGGAAGTTTTCAATAAACATGTGTGAAATAAAGTCTAGGGTTTTTAGTATATCGTCACTAAATCTCTAATCTATGGTACTTGTGTGATCAGATTCACTTAAAGGAATATTATCATGATGGAGACAAGAAAGGAGAGGTAGTCACCAACAAACATAGGTCCTTAGGATGAGTAGGATGAAAATGTTGAATAGACAATCTGACTTAGGAATTTGATGTGAGTTTCAGGCCTGTAGAGAACTTTTTAAGAAAAAGATGAAGGCAGAAGTGAGACTAAATAGTGAGAAATGGATGAGACGAATCCATCAATTCATTTCATCAACAAACATTTATTGACCCAGATAGGCTGAATTCAAATACGTTTTTGAGAAATCTAGCTATATTGGAAATATAAAGAAAACAAAAATGTATAGAGGAAGCAGGATCCAATTTCCATTTAAATAGAATGAGAAGACTTGAGCATGTTTCTTGTCCAAAGTGAAGCAATCAGAAAAGTAAGATTCTAGAGATATCTTAGATGCAAGATACAGAAAACAAGACCCAAGGGGAGGTGAGTAGGAGCAGGATTTCGAGTAGAGAGAGTCTCGCAGAGAGGTTAAAACACTTTCTCCTTGGGGACCAGAGGGAAAAACACAAGGATGGATGTTATAGTCTTAAATTTGAAGGTGAAAGTGTTTGAAAGTGAGAAAAGTCTAACCAGCTGGCTTCTACATTCTCTAGAAATAGAAAGCGAGGCCACCAAAGGTGAAAGGCACCTACACTGATGCTTTGTTTGATGTATATCTTTTCTGCACCTCTAGTTTCCCCTTTAGGCTGCTGGATTGTAGGCTTGAGAAACCCTGTTCAACTTTTTCTTAGCTATCTCTCCAACCCTATTGTACAGTAAAGTACCTGGCACTTATAAGGAAATCAATAAGCGCGTGTAAATTAGTTGTAAAATTATGAAGATGTGATGCCTGATTGTGAGGAGTGAAAGAAAGAGGAATCAAAAATGACTCACTTTGGGGTCATAAACATTGGGAAGATGGGACTATTTTGCCAATTGCTTATTTTTCTCTTTATTTTTTTTTTTGAAATAATTTTTAGAAACAAGTCTGGATCTGTCACACAAACTGGAGTGCAGTGGCACAATCATAGCTCACTGCAGCCTCAGACACTCCTGGCCTCAAGTGATCCTCCTGCCTCGGCTGCCCAAAGCATTGAGATTATAGACATTTATTTTTTTTATTTGGACACACACAGTATGTAATGCTTTTGTATTTGGTTTTTTTCTCACAACCTAGTGAGATTAATCCATATTGTTGTATGTACCTAAGATATTTGTTTTCATTGTTGTGTAGCATTTCATTGCGTGAATATGCCACAATTTATTTACCTACTTGAATGTGGATGGATATTTGAGTTGTTTCCAGTTTGTGATTTTTATGAATAGTGTTGCCATGCACATTCTCTTGGATATGTCTTGATATATATGCGCCCATATTGGCATACCTTAGGATGGAAATCTTGACTTATTTCTGCCAGTTTATTTTATGTATATATATGACTCCCTGTTTTGTTTGGATTTTCTCCCTATCTTTGAGGTATTAATTAAAATTAATTTCATTGTATTACTCCATTAGTTAGGATAGAATCATCCTTTTGTATGTGTGCATCATGACTATCCTCCACTGTTATCTGATACATTAAAAAATGATTTTCTATCAACTTTGCACATATTCACTCAATTCACCACCACTGCCACACATACACTATCCTCATCCATACTACACCATCTACTGTATTGACCCAACTGGAATTTAATTGCCAACTGTTTTTAATTTGTATATTATATGACCACAATTGTTTTTACTAATAGTTTTACTTGTTTCTTTCTGATACTACATAGTATTAATTTCCAAATAATATTCCTATAAGAATATTTAAAATAGTGCTATAATATCTTGTATTGCTACTGCTAAGAATTTAATATCAATCTGCTTTTAACTTATCTGTGAATAATACAATTTATTTGTTTATTCACTAAACTAGTTCTAAAAGTATGAAAATTTTGCCAGGATAGATCTAAAACAGAGTAATGATAATTTAGTAGTATTACTGTTACTATGATTTCAAGAAGAAGCACTCAGGAAAACTTCAGGAAGAAAATGACCAGATGTACAATTTTTAAAATTCCCAAAGCCTCAGTTTCAGCTGATTCTTTATATTGAAAGAATACAGCAAACATTAAACAGAATTAATAATTATAATAACTTATAATAAATATATAATAAAATTAACTTTATTTTTATATTTATGAAATATATAAATAAAACTGCAAATAATTAAATGTGATAATTTACAATAAAAATAGTTACAATTGTATTATTTTTAAATTGTATTTCTATGATAATTTATAACTTTATATTTCTATAATTATTATTTTATTTTTATTTATTCTGGTCAACATAATGATATATACTTTCAATAACTTGATATTAAGATATATTATTGGTCAAGCTTGGTCTTCTGGCACTTTGGGAGACCGAGGTGAGTGGACTGCCTGAGCCTGCAGGTTCAAGACCAGCCCAGGCAACTTGGCAAGACCTTGTCTCTACAATAAAAATAAAAAATTAGCTGGGTGTAATAGCACACCTGTAGTTCCGGCTACTTGAAAGGCTGAGGTGGAAGGATTGCCTGAGATCAGCCAGTTGATGCTGGGGTGGCCATGATCATGCCACTGCACTCCAGCTTGGGCAATAGAGTGAGACTCCAACTCAAAAAAAAGATAACATTATTAAAATAATTTTTATAAACTAATTTATTATTTATTAATTGTTTTATCATTTATTCTGTTCAACATTTGATGTATATTTTCAATATGATGAATCAAGTCATACTGTGGCTCTGAGAAATGTTCTTCTATTGCTTCTTTGATCATTTTTCATCTATATTCTTTCTGATCTCTCCTTCCCAAAAATCTATTAGAGTTAGCTAGCATTGACAATGCTTCTGGATCTATGCTTCAAGACTCTTTACAGCTGACCCTTTCCATTCCTTTTTATTTGAGGCTAGCTTCTGAAAAACCCCTCCATTGAACATTCTAGTATAGTAGTTTAAATTTCAGCTGAGTTCATGCAAACTTCCACCAGAAAGAATACTTCAGTTGGAAACTCGGATGCAAAACATCTCAAATGGGTAATTCTGATACCCAGACCATCCAGAATAGCAACTTAACTTTTTGCACTCCCACATTTTCTCCACTGAAAATGTCTCTGAAGAATAGTGTGTTTTCAAAATGTGATTGAACACTTGGCACCATTTATCAAATGAAATTTGGGATGTTTATTCAAATGATAGTTCCTGAACAATAACTAGAACTCCTCTGTCAAAATGTCTGTGAGTGGTGCTGTGAATCCACACTTTTTAAATGTCCCCCAGTGATTATTACACAAAACAGAGACTCAGAGAACAACTGCTTTGAATAATTAAGTTCATAGGGACCAATGGAACAGGATAGAGATTCCAGAAGCAAAACCTCAATTTCTCAACCAACTCATATTTGACAAAGTCTCCACCACCAACCACTGGGGAGAGGAGAAGTTATTCAGTAAATGCTCCTGGGAAAACTGGCTGACCACATGCAGAAGATTGAAATAGGATCCCTATCTATCACCATACACAAACATCAATTCTAAATGGATCAAAGACCTAAACATAAAACCTCAAACTATAAGAACCTTAGAAACTACAGGAGACACCCTTATGGAAATTAGAACTGACAACCAATTCCTGATCAAGTGCTTATGTCATAAGAGATAAGATAGACAAGTGAGACCTCATCAAACTGAAAATCTGCTGCAAAGCAAAAGAAATCATCAAGAGAGCAGGGAGACAGCCCACAGAAGAGGAAAATATATTTGCCAACTGTATATCTGATAAAGGCCTAACATCCAGGATCAACAAGAAACTCAAACATGCCCAAAGGAAAAAAAACAAACACCCCATTAAAAAGTGGGCAAATGACATGAATAGACACTTCTCAAAAGAAGATATACAGGCAGCCAACAGACACATGAAACAATGCTCAGCCTCACTCATCATCAGAGAAATGCAAATCAAAACCACATTGAGATACCACCTAATCCCAGTAAGAATGGCCATCATTAATAAAACAAGCAACAGATGCTGGTAAGGATGTGAAGAAAAAGAACGCTTCTATATTGCTGTTGGGAATGCAAACGAGTGCAACCTCTTTGGAAAACAGTGTGGTGATTTCTAACTAGGCATTGACCTTCCATATGACCCAGCAATCCCCCTACTGAGAATATACCTGGAGAAACTCAAACCATTCTACAAAAAAGATACCTGCACATGCATGTTTATTACAGCACTACTCACAATAGCAAAAACATGGAACCAACCATGCTGCCCTTCAAAACTGGACTGGATTTTTTAAAATGTGGTATATATACATAAGGGAATATTACGCAGCCATAAAGAAGAACAAACATATGGACTCACTGCAACTTGGATGGATTTAGAGTCTCTTATACTCAGAGATCTATCACAGAAACAAAGAACAAGAGTATCACATGTTCTCACTCCTAAGCAGTCCCTGAACATTTACCGTAATACTATGAGAAAGCAATCGGCAGTAGTGGGGTACTTCCAGGTTGGGTGGGATCACACATCAATAAGGGTATCTTATCTCAAACTAAGCAAAGTGAGGACCGAAGGGACACCCAAACTTCACCTGTACGATGACCACTTGTATACCAAGTCCTGAATTGTACCCCACATCTTTAAAATAATATAAAAGAAAAATTAAGTCATATTTAACTCTAAATTGGCTTAAAACTAAGCCTGCTTGATACACAAATATTACTAGTTAAATCAGGCATAGAAGTGAGGACACTACAACTCTTAACACTTCCATTAGTTTGCTGCAATTTTTGCCTTTTTCCTTGAATGAATCTCTGTCTTCTCTGAATCTATCTTCATAAGAGACCAAAGCTGAATGACAGGTTAGGAGGAAAAACTCATCATTCAAATCATTGTCTAAATTGATCCAGCATCCAAAAGTATGGGCAAATAATCTACCTCTAGCACACAAGTTTTTCTTTGTGGGCAAAAGCACAATTGAAAACAACTAAAAGACATTTTTGCTCTTCCTACTTTCTATCACTTGCGTCCCTACTTCTTCATTTCACAACCCTCAGGATCTGCTATGAGGCATACAAGGCTACAAAGAGTGGCTTGTTTACCTTTGAAAACTACCAGATCAAATGCCTGACACAAAATTCTCAGAGGTATACAGTATTTTATACATATATATGTTAGATAGTGAGTCAATGAAGAGAAAACATGGCATTGAAAAATATATAATCTTGTGACTTGTTATGAGATCCATCAAGGAACTGGCAAAGTTGACTTTTTAGGTGACCGCAAAGGGTTTCCTCCCAGACACTTTGGCCAAGGGAGAGGGGTTCCTGATACATTCCTTAACTATAAAGATAACTGCCTCCTAGGAAAAATATTAAAGTGAATTCTGGAACTACTTATATCTAGTAAATGCCTTTGCATTAAAC
The DNA here is from genome assembly GCF_000164805.1 of Carlito syrichta. Lineage (NCBI taxonomy): Eukaryota > Metazoa > Chordata > Mammalia > Primates > Tarsiidae > Carlito > Carlito syrichta. The sequence goes on from NW_007246005.1 coordinate 166,294, forward strand.
CTCAGTAGATATCATTTTAATAAGCTCCATAACTACCAAGGAATCAGTCTTGGTAAAAACTAAATATATTAATTAATTTCTTACATTTATCTCTCTCTAGTCAATATAAAATCTTACTTTTTCTGTTTTGCTTGGTGATCAACCGTGGTGTCCTTTAGAGTAAAAACTGATGCTTCCAAATTACTTTTTCCTTGGGGACATTTCAAAGGACTGTCAACTGCCCTCAGGGAAGATCATCTTGAAGAATGTCTTCTGATCCATTTCACTCTTACATGATGCCCAGCAGAGCTTATTCATGCAGAGTACAGAGTAAAAAGAGTCTGATAATGTAATGGGACTGACCCTGACTCACAAATCCCAGAGCCAGACAAAATATGTCTAAATATAAGCCAATTTATCTAGTAGAGACAGTTATAATCAAAGATTCTGCCTTCATCCCTACATGCCCTGGTCTATCCTCTTGAAGTGATAGCTCTGAGAATTCTAGCTCAATAGAAGCCTTAGAAGTAAAGAGCAGCTGCAACTTATACAAGGTGGACTCAAAAAAAAAAAAAAGAATTATTTTTGGTTGGCACCCCCTTATAGTTCAGGCTTCCCCTGCTAGATAAGTGTTCTAGGAATCCATCAGCATCAGTGTACCAGTTAGCATTGTTGTGAGAAACTGCATTCAGCTTCAGTGATTTTTATATAAATATAATAATACACATATATTCTTTCGACACGTTTGCCCATGTCATGATGGGTGATTTATATGAACAGTTTTTGGCCAAAAATTTCATGACCCCCATGCCCCACCCTTCCTATTCACCCAATCTTACCCTGAGTGACTTATTTTTGTTTCCATGATGAAAAAAGTCCTCAAAGGAACTTTTGCTAATGTGGAAGAGGTGAAATAAAAGGCAGCAGAAGCACTGAAAGACATCAAAATTGACAAGTTCAGAAACTATTTTGAGCAGTGGAAAGAGTAATGGGTGTATTGCATCAAACAGAGAGTCCTTTCAAGGTGGCTGAAGTCTAAACATGTAAGAATAAATACATAATTTTTTATAAATAAATTCTGGCTTTTTGGGGATTCTACCCTCATATCCTATTTTTTTGGTTTCTTCCTAATTTATTTGATGGTCAGTGTCTCTAGGATTTCAAAGACTAGAGAGGCCTTTCCTCTTCAAAACCTCAATATCTCTTAGAGAAAAGAATACCCCTACTTGGAGAAACAAACAAACAAAAACCCAAAACCCAGGACATCAAAACATTAGCAAAAAAGAGACAGTATTTCCCATTACCCTCAGCCTATATCAAAATGATGGAAGCCATTCTCCATGTTAATATACTTGGCTAATATTTCTTATTAATTCATGGCAGAAGTACCAGGAGATGAAAAGCTTCCTCTGAAAGCTAACCTACAGGATCAAGGTCCCTAGTTGCAGCTATGGTATTAAGTTTCAAGTTACAGCGCAAAAGAAAAAGGCATATAGCCTTCTTCAGGCCCTCTGCTGCCATCATTCCTTTCTTGTCCAATGTCAGCTTCCATATCATCATCATAACTTGACATATAGTAGTACAAAATCCTGTATTCGCACTCCCTGCAGTGGTTGGGCACCATTCCACTTTCCATCTTGTGGTTCCCTGGAGATTGGAGACAGTCCCTCTATCTTGAAAGCTTCTTTTTTTCCCCCTGTGTTTACATTCTTTGTCCTGAAGGAGTCTCTGGTCCTTGAGCCTTGTTCAGCCCATTCAAGAAGTCCTTGTTTTCTTTTCTTGATGTTTTTTCTGTTATAATTTCCAGCTTCCTAGTTATTTTAGTTCCTAGGCCAAAAATAACCAGAAATCATCTCAACAATTTTCTGGCCACCACCTAGAAAGAGATGGAGGCAGCAATTTAATTCCATGTACTGAAGAGCCCAGCTACAATTCCTGAGCCTCCTAAGCCTCAAGTTCTCTCTTCCAACTAAATTTGAACCTAGGAGTGGTAGAGAATATCCTAAAGCAGTGGCTCCCAACCTTTTGGCATTAGAGACCAGTCTGGCCATTTTTCCACAGACCAGAGGGTTGGTTTTGGGATGATTCGAGCATATAACATTTATTGTACACTTTATGACTATTACTATTACATTGCAATATATAATAAAATAATTATGCAACTCGCCATTTAAAAAAGAGGTGTGGAAGGAAGTGGTAAATAAAATAATGGGCCAGTCATCGTCAACTAAAATAAGTGCCGGATTCTGACTTAAAGCCTGTCACTAGATGCAGCTGTACAGTTGATGTACATCAACTCACTTGCCACTCACTGATAGGATTTTGATAAGATAAAATTGATTTATTAGGGTTTCTGTGCAGTCAAACCTCAATGCTAATGTTAATCTGTATTTGCAGCCACTCCCCAGCGCTAGTTCCACCTCAGATCATCAGGCACTAGATTTTCAAAGGATCATGCAACCTAGATCTCTCACATGCACAGTTCACAATAGGGTTCACACTCCTATAAGAATCTAATGCCACTGCTGATCTGACAGAAGACAGAGTTCAGGCAGTAATGTAAGTGATGGGGAACGGCTGTAAATACAAATGAAGATTCGCTTGCTTGCCTTCCACTCACGTCCTGCTGTGCGGCCCAGTTCCTAACAGACCATGGACCAGTATGAAGTTCATACAAAGCAGAGCTTATGAGTGATAAAATTGGTTCTAGCTGAAGAGGCACTTACAGGCAAAATATTGAAGGTGCCTCCTGATTTCTTCTTACTTCTTATAATATAATATGAGAGGAGAGAGAGAAATTGAGGAAATAATTGTTAAATAAAAAAAACTAAAGACTGAACTTTTTAATTTCTCTGCCTCTCCAAAAGGCAAAATACACTAGAATTAAAAGATTTGCAAGTCTCTGCTGGGTATGATTGTATAATTTTTCTAAAAACTCAGAAATATGAAAAATCAGGTTAATCAGGCATACAAAGTGCCCTTTAAGAGAATAAGAATCTGTCTTATATTATCAGTCAACCCAAAAGTCCTCGAATAGGAAGCTTTAGGGCACTGCCACTTACCTATCTCAGCAGAAGACCAAAGGATAGAAGGGTGTATCTGAAAATGATCTATAAATGTGACTTTTGTCTAATGATATAAACCCCACTGAAATACATAAAACACCCATAAGCTCTCGAAAGTATTAATTCAGCAGAAACACTGCTGGCTTGAAATAAGAGACAAAGAGTACAAATGAAAAGGAGGCTGTTAGACCCTTTCCCCCAAATAAATTCTGCTGGGAGAAAGCAGGCTAATAAAACTGCCCCACTGTGAACATATGTTGCTTTTCATAAAAAAGGAAGAATGACTCAGAGGGCAGAATGAAGATCCCAGAGAGTAAAACTAAGAACCATGGAGGATTACACTCAGATCTTGAAACTAAATAAAGGAATTCAAACTGTAGTTTTCCCAGCTTAATTTCAGAACTGTCATGGACAAGTGACACTTTGTACATTCCATTTCCCCACTCTTTGAATCAGAATGCCTATAGCTATTATCCTATATCTGTCCTATCATTGTATATTAGGTGTATTGAAGACACAAGTAACTTATATCTTTAGTTTCACAGATCTATAGATGAAGATGATGGTCTATAGATAGTGCCCCAGGAGGTATATTTAACATATTATGCCCAGGAGTTAAATCTATACTTGGAATTGATTTAGATAATGAGATTTTGGAAGTCAAGCCTGTATCTAGTGGATGACACTCTTGGAACTGTGGAAAGGGATGAATTTATTTTTAATGCAGGAGGGACATGAATCATTGGAGGCCAGAGGGTAGGTTGTAGTAGGCAGACCCTAGGGTGACTCCCAGTGATTTCTCACCTCTTGGTGTCCACACATCTGTGTAATTACCTTCCTTGAGTATGAATGGAACCTGTGATTTGCTTTTAGCCAATGGAATATAGCAAAGGTGATGGGATATAACACCCATGATTACATTACATTTTATAAACTTCCACTTTAGCAAATGGGAGCAAGAGATTTTCCATACTGGCTTTGAAGAAGTAAGGTGCCATATTGAGAGAGGGCCTATAGAGAACAGCATGTGGCAAAGAACTGTGGCAGTCTCTGACTGCTGACAGTGGTCTCCAGATAATAGCTAAAAAGAAAATAGTGACCTCAATCCTATAACTGTAAGGAGATAAATTCTGCCAAAAATCTTAGAGAGCTTAGAAGTAGATCTTTCCCCATTTGTGCTGTTATACCAGAATACCTGAGACTGGGCAATTTATAAGGAGCAGAAATTTCCTACAGTCCTGGAGACTGGGAAGTCTAAGATCAAGGCACCAGCATACAGCAAGGACCTTCTCACTGCATCCTCCAAAGGGGAGCAACACCATGTTTTCACATAGCAAAAGAGCAAAGAGGGAAAGGGGAACTGAATTCATTCTTTCATAACAGCATGAATCCCATCCATGAGGTAAGAAACTTCATGACCCTATCTCAAAATTTCCATCTTCTAACACCATCACAATGGGAACCAAATTGCAGCATGAGTTTTGGAGTGGACAAACACTCAAATGACAGCACAAGTCAAACTTCTGATGAGACCACATCCTCAGTCAACACCTAGATTATAATCTGGTTAGACCCTAAAGCAGAGAACATAGCTACACTATACCTGAACCTCTGGCTTAAAGAAACTATGAGATAATAAATATGTGTTGTTTTATACAGAATAAGTTTGTGGTAATTTGTTATAAAGCAATGGGAAACTAAAACATGTCATTGATCATCTCAATGAGAAATGATTTTGATAATGGCCATTTTAAGATGTAAAAAAAGATAAGCAAACCCAGGGGATTAAGGATGAACCCAAGATCACACAAGTGGTAAGAAGCAGACAGAAAACCCTAAATCTAGCTTTCTGCCCATGACACTATTCAGTCTCATAGGGAAGAAACCATGGTTGCCTCTGCAACTCCCCATCTAAACCAAAACTCTCATTTCCTTGTCCCTGATGGGCAAAGGCATCTGGAAAACATCTATCTTGTTTGCCTTTTACCTCTGAGGAGAAGAGCCCTTTATATTTAATTAAAATTTCATAGTTTCTTAATTAAATAAGGTGAATAGTAGCCAGACACAGAAGCAGGATAAACCCAGAGATTTACAGGGGGAAAAAAAAAGAAGAGACATTCAATTTCAATATTCCTTTTACCAAAATCCCCATCTGCTCCTGCCCTGACAGTGACAAAAACAGAGCCCACTAGGGCAAACATGTGACTTCTGTGTGTGAGCATATTTTTGCAATATCTGGGGCTATTACTTCTTTTATGTCCCTTTATTAACTAAAATTTTAAAGCTCTTAAATCCCTTGTTAAACACAAAAGCTCACAGAGTCAGAGTCATTTATTTGTTCTATGTATTTTAGGAAGAAATGTAAATAATATACTTCTGATTTTATATTCCTGTACTGCCCATACCACTTAAGAATACAGCTATATCAATTCTAAATGTAATACAGATGCAGTAATTGCTTAAATAAGAAAAGCCCTCGGAACTTCACCTTATTTTTGAAGTTAAGTGTTATTTCCATTGGGTATGGCAATAATTTTTGAAATCCAACAGCCTTATAAGACTCCTCTGTTCAAATAACTCCTCTAAGGATAAATTTATATTAACAGAGATCAGAAGAAGCTAGCAGTTATATATATCCACACATTGCATAGTAATAATAAGAATAATATTGACTGTTACATTTCTTAATTAGACATATTTCTAGTTAGACAGAAATATCTGTTAAAATAAGGAAGAAAGAAAATCTCCTCCCTCTATCTTTCTAAGATTCTGTTCTGCTAGAGGCTTTTCGTTCAATAGATTGATTTTTTTTGAAACATGACTGGAATTTCATTAGATGGATGAAAATGCAGGAAGCCTTATGAAGCTCATAGTTTACTAGAAGAAAAAGGCAAGAAAAAGAGAACAAATTTTTTTTTCTCTTTTGATAATGGAATAAGGGTCCATGTAATATTTCTTTTTCTACATTTCCTGTGTAGCTTAGAAAGTAGTCCAGTTTTTAGCAGAGGAAAACAGGATCCCTAAAAATAATATTCTTCTGCAATTGAAAATAGATTAGCTTTAGGAAAAGATCAGAGAGAATACCCAGCAGGAAGCAATCAGCAATCTTAGCTGCCATTGACTCTTCATCTGATGTCCCCTCTCTCTGCCCCATAGTTCCAAATGCCATTTTGTCCAAGCTGAGGTGACTTCCTAGATTATTGGGCTCTTGGTCTCCTTCTGGGAAAGATTTATGTAGCATACCTCTCTTAGTTTATTCAGAACAAAGCTGGAGTTTTCCCAAAGAAACTATAATAGATAACAGGCAGGAAAGGGAAAACAAAACAAAAAACATGGAAGCCTAGAAACAGAAATGTTTACAGAGCACATTCTTTGGTCACTTCTTTAAACTGCTCACCCTTTGTCAGGCATTGTATTCTGTTCTCAGGATTGAAAGGTAAAGAAGACATATTCTCTGCTTCCAGGGATTACATCAATTAACTAAGGGAAAACAGAGAAGACCATGAAGGATTGCAACCAAGAGTGTATAATAAATATTTAACAACCAGTTCATCAGAAAAGATATTTCCTGGTTTGTAGCATTTGCCTATTTTTATTATATAAATATACCCTCTGTAGCCACTTTCAGGTTACCATCATCAGCTGAAAGTTGGGAAGAGATGCCCAATAACACATCATTATATGGAATCACTGTCTCTCATGCTTTCTCTCTCTCTCTCTCTCCACATACACAAACACACACACTCATATACATTCACTGTATTTATGTGTATGACTGACAATTAAGTTCACAAACTTATACTAGAAAAGGTACTGCATACTTCATTGCTGATATCACTACAGACACCTTTGAAGTACTCCCCTTGGGAAGGTATGCACAGATGCCAGTGCCTAGTCCACCTATCCAAGCAATTTTGGAACTCTTTTTCTAGAATGGTCATCAGAGTCATCATCACTATTATCCTTGATGCCCTGAATGTCATCAAATGTCTTCCTTTCAATATTTCCTTTATCTTCAGGTAAAGAGAAAAAAATCATTGGGGGCCAAATCAGGTGAGTAGGAAGGATGTTCCAATACAGTTATTTGTATAGTTTTGCTAACGTAAGCACACTGAACTTAACTGTCAGACCTCTACAAATAATCACGACAGAGGGGAGTTCCAGTAAGATGGCGACAGCATAGGTGGAATTGTGAGATTCTCCGAATGTGAGTTCCCAAAAAGACTCTTACTCTTCTTCCCCCACCCCCCTGCCCACCGCCAGGCACACCGGTCCGAGGCCTGGGGACCCTCAGTCCCATGCAGGGCCAGATATTGCGGCCCCCGGCTGCTGCTGCTCCACTATATGTGAACCCTGCCCACACGGGAGTCTCGGGACTCGGCTCCCTCCCTGGCTACATTGTCTTGCCCTAGCACCCAGCACCAAGCCACCAGTCACCCAGGGAGGCTCTGGATGCCGACCCCTCAGAGATACCAGTTCCATTTCTGGCTGAAGTACACTGTGAGGGGCCAAGGGCCACTCTCGCCACTCACTGCCTGCCCTCCCAAGCTTTGGAGCTCTGGAGCTTTGGGCCCACCCTGGCTGAGGCACCCAGCGCATGACCCCATGCTTGTATAAGGGAACAGCATATCTTAAGGAGGTGCTGATTGGAGGCTCTCAGCTCCAGAGGAGGGAACTCCCGACTCCCTCCTCCACCCCAGCCTGCTGGTGGCACCCCGGATCCAGCGCTCAGCTGTGCAGCTGATCCCCGGTGCCTTGCACACAACCACAGCCCATCATAGTGGATCGCCCAGGGACCCAGACGAGTGGAGAGAAAAGATCCACGAAAGAGGAGCTGCCACCTTGGCCATTCTCCAGGCAGAGATTTGCATTGCCCCTCCCACCTATGAGCAGCCTCCACCTTGATTCCTAAGGTAACGTCGCTAAACAGGAGACAAATCCCCTCCCCTCCGCTGAATCAGGCACAGGCAACTAAGCATCTCAGACCTCGCAGGGAGCAGGCTAAAAGAACAAACCCAAGCTGCAAGTAAATCTAGCTGCCTGAAATGAAAGCAAAGGGGAGAAACTGGAGATCAGAGCTGAAGATAATTTAGACACTCAGGAAAGATTCCAGAGCTATTCTGATTTCTTATTGTGACTTTTGATTTTATCATTTTGACTTTGTTTTGCTCACTTTTGTTTACTTTTTGACTTACACTATCTGTTTGTGTTAGGGAAAATGCATCAAAAGGTATGATTTTATTGGTCTGTCTTTGTGTAGCTACCAGTATTCTTTAGGGAATTTTGCTTGTATGTTTTTTTCACTTCTCTCCAGCCTTGTGTCTCTTTTTCACCTGTTAGTTGGTATGTATGTCTGTTTTCACTCTCACTCTTCTCTCTTTCTAACTTCCTATTGACCCCCCATTCCTCCATGATTTTCCTCTTTTGTACCTCCTTTTGTTCCAAGGAACAAACCTGCATCCAGCTGCACAGACAGATTGTAAGGCAGTGGGAATAGATTCCAGTGTGCTCATACACCTGTTGGTGGATGCTGGAATCAGCATATAGATTCTGAATCACAGATTCCCCCTCAATTAAACCTCAAAACTGCAAAAAGTAAAGCCCGCAGCCCACACTTCAATCTCAAAAGTGAACAAAGCCAGAGTACCCTTATAAGGAAGGACAGGAGATTGCACAAGTGAAGCAAAAGCAACCCCACCTTCTCTGAAAAACAGAAAGAAGGGGAGGGAAAGGGGGAGAGAGAGAAATATCTACACAAATGAAGAAAAACCAAAAGAAGAATATGGGTCTCTCCCAGACCCCTGGGAAGGCAGACACTGAGAAAACTGCTTCGGAATGCAAACAATGAAGAGCCCCCAGAATGACTTGTCTCAAACTACAAGCCTAGATATCAAGACATTAATGGAAAGATTAAAAAGAATTGAGGAGAGACAAGAAGAAATTAGAAATGAGCTGATAACTGAGATAACAGTAATAAAGACTACTGTGAATGAAATAAATAACAAACTGATAAGCATGGAAAGCAGAATTACCCAAGCAGAAGAAAGAATCTCAGAGCTTGAGGACCAAACATAGAACTAACCCAAACTGTTAAAAACACAGAAAACAAGCTTAAAAAAACAGAAGAAAACCTTCAAGAGATGAGCAATTACTTCAAGAGACCTAACCTAAGAGTAATTGACCTTCCTGAGGCAGAAAGAGAGACAGAGACCACACTGGAACAAACTTTCTATGAGATTATTTGAGAAAACTTCCCTTATCTAATCAGTGATGCAAAAATTCAAACACAAGAGATTCAAAGAAACCCTGCAAGACAACAAATGAGAAGACCAAGTTCCAGACACATAATAATTCACCTAAACAAAGTAGATATAAAAGAAAAAAATCCTAAAAGCAGCAAGAGAAAAAGGCCAGATCACCTACCATGGAAGACCAATTAGAATAGCAGCAGATTTATCTACAGAAACCCTGCAGGCTAGGAGAGCTTGGAGCCCTATCTTCAAAGTCCTAAAAGATAAACAATTTCAACCAAAAATAACCTACCCAGTCAAGTTAAGCTTCATCAGTGAGGAAGAGTTAAAATCTTTCCCAGATATCCAATCGCTAAGAACTTACACTGCCACCAGACCAACTCTATATGAAACACTTAAGAAAGTACTAAACACAGAAGAAAGGAAATAAGAACAACGTTCTTCACAAGAGTACAGGAAAAAGAATAAAATACACATGAACCAACCCAAAAACCAAAAGAAAGACAAAAAACCAAGTGGAAGAGCAACAACTCTTATTAGAACTCTATGATAGGGATGAACTCTCACATTTCAATAATTAGCCTGAATGTGAATGGACTAAATGCACCACTGACAAGACATAGAATGGCAAAATGGATAAAACATCACCAGGCAAGAATATACTGCCTTCAAGAGACTCATCTCACTAGAAAGGACACGCACAGACTCAAAGTAAGAGAATGGGGAACAAATTTTCAGGCGAATGGAACATGAAAGAAAGGAGGAGTTGCGATTCTAATTTCACACAAAATACCATTTAAGCTATCAAAAATTTAAAAAGATACAGAGGGCCACTAGATAATGATAAAAGGTTCACTCCATCAACAAGAAATATCTATCCTAAACATATATGCACCCAACATATGAGCACCAACTTTCATAAAGCAGCTTCTAGGAAAACTAAAGAAAGACATTGACTCTAACACCATCATAACCAGGGACTTTAATACCCCACTCACAATCCTAGACAGATCATCTGGACAAAAAATCAGCAATGAGATCCAGAACCTCAATGTGACTCTTGACCAAATGGACTTAATGGATACCTATAGAACACTCCATCCAAAGACCACAGAATACACATTCTACTCATCACCACATGGAATGTACTCTAAGATTGACCACATACTTGGCCATAAATAAAGCATAAGCAAATTTAAAAGGACAGAAATTTTACCATGCACCTTCTTGGACCACAGTGGAATAAAAAGAAACATTAATGCCAACAAGTTCCCCCGAAAACCCACAAAGACATGGACAAAAAACAGCATGATGCTAAACAACTCCCGGGTCAATGATGAAATCAAAACAGAGAACAAAAGATACCTGGAAACAAATGAAAATGAAGAAACATCTTACCAGAATCACTGGGATGCCATGAGAGCTATAGTAAGAGGGGAATTTATATCCCTACAAATGCACATGAAGAAAATGGAAGGATCACAAATTAACAGACTAACAAGCCACCTAAGGAAGCTGGAAAAGCAAGACCACAAAAACCCTAATTTCAGCAGAAGAATCCAGATCAGACGGGCTCAGTGGCTCAGCCTGTAATCCCACACCTTTGGGAGGCTGAGGTGAGTGAATTCCCTGAGCCCGCGGGTTCAAGACCTGGCTGGGCAGGTGAGACCTCATCTCTACAATAAATCAAAAAAATTAACCGTGTGTGGTAGTGTGCGCCTGTAGTTCCAGCTACTTGGAAGGCTGAGGCAGAAGAATCATCGGAGCCCAGAGGGTCGAGGCTGCGGTGGCTGGGAGCAGCCACTGCACTCCAGTCTGGGTGAC
>NW_007246005.1:177723-211165 GCF_000164805.1 Carlito syrichta
AAGAGAGAAAAAACCCAAATAAGCACAGTCAGAAACACAAAAGATGAAGTCACATCTGACTCTGAAGAAATACAAAAGATCATTAGAGACTACTATGTATACTTGTACAGAAACAAACTTGAAAACCTTAAGGAAATGGAGGACTTTCTGCCATCACACAACCTGCCCAGGTTGAAACAAGAAGAAAATGAGACCCTAAATAGACCAATAACAATCAAGGAAATTGACTACGTAATAAGAAAACTACCTACAAAAAAAAGCCCTGGACCAGATGATTTTCCAGCAGAATTCTACAAGACATTTAAAGAGGAGCTGATACCAATCATACTAAAGGTATTCCAGACAATTGAGAAAGATGGAACTCTCCCCAAATCATTTTACGAAGCTAACATCACATTGATACACAAGCCAAGTAAAGACTCAACAAAGAAAGAGAACTACAGGCCAATATCTTTGATGAACATAGATGCTAAAATTCTCAACAAGATCCTAGCAAACTGGATTCAACATTCATAAAACCATAAATGTAATTAAATACATCAAAAGATGTCAAAACAAAAACCACATGATTATATCATTAGATGCAGAAAAAACTTTTGATAAAATCCAGTACCCCTTCTTGATAAAAACCCTCAAACATCTAGGCACACAGGGAACATACCTCAAAGTAGTAAAAGCCATCTACGAGAAACCCACAGCCAGCATACTCCTAAACAGACAAAAATTTGAACCATTTTCCCTGAAAACTGGAACAAGACAAGGATGCCCACTCTCATCCCTCCTGTTCAATGCAGTATTGGAAGTCCTGGCTGAACAATCAGAGAAGAGAAGGCAATCAGGGGTATCCAAATAGGAAAAGAGGAAGTCAAATTATCTCTCTTTCCAGACGACATGATTGTGTACCTTGAAAACCCAAGAGAATCTGTCAAAAATCTCCTTACACTGATAAAGGCCTTTGGCAAAGTCTCAGGATATAAAATAAATGTCAAAAGACAATCACATTTCTTTACACCAAAAATAAACAACAGAAACCCAAATAAAAACCACAATTCCGGCTGGGCTCGGTGGCTCAGCCTGTAATCCCACACTTTGGGAGACCAAGATGAGTGGATTGCCTGAGCCCCCAGGTTCAAGACCCGCCTGGGCAACTTGGCGAGACCTCATCACTACAATAAACCAAAACTGAGCCAGGCATGGTAGCGCACACCTGTAATTCCGGCTACTTGGAAGGCTGAGGCAGAAGGATGGCCGGAGCCCAGCGGGTCAAGGCTGCGGTGGCTGGAAGCGGCCACTGCACTCAAGTCTGGGCATCGGAGTGAAACTCCAACTCAAAAACAAAACAAAACAAAACAAAAAACCACAATTCCATTCACAATAGCCACACAAATAAATGAAATACCTTGGCATCTTCCTAACCAGAAATGTGAAAGACCTTTACAATGAAAACTACAAAACACTGCTCAAAGAAATCAAAGATGACACAAACAAGTGGAAAAATATCCCATGCTCATGGATTGTAAGAATCAACATTGTGAAGATGTCCATCCTACCTCAGGCAGTCTACAGATTTAATGCAATACCCATCAAATTACCAACAACATTCTTCTCAGACCTAGAAAAAACAACACAGGAATTCATATGGAAACACAAATGACCAAGAATAGTCAGAACAATCCTCAGCAAAGGAAACAAAGCAGGTGGTATCACATTACCAGACTTCATACTTTACCATAAAGCTACAATAATCAAAACAGCTTAGTATTGGTATAGGAACAGGCATATAGACCAATGGAATAGAACTGAGATTCCAGAAGCAAAACCTCAATTTCTCAATGAACTCATCTTCAACAAAGTCTCCACCACTTACCACTGGGGAGAGGAGACCTATTCAGTAAATGGTGCTGGGAAAACTGGCTGACAACATGCAGAAGATTGAAAGAGGACCCCTATCTATTCCCATACACAAAAATTAACTCTAAATTGATCAGAGACCTAAATGTAAAACCTCAATCCATAAGAACCTTAGAAAATGAAGGACATACCCTCATGGAAATTGGAACTGGCATCCAATTCCTGAACAAAACTCGAAACCCATAGGCCACAAGGGATAAGATAGACAAGTGAGACCTCATTAAACTGACAAGCTTCTGCAAAGCCAAAGAAACCATCAAGAGAGCAGGGAGACAGCCTACAGACTGGGAAAAAGTATTTGCCAACTCCAGGTCTGACAAAGGCTTAACATCTTGGATCTACAAGGAACACAAACGTGCTGAAAAGAAAAAAACAAACAACTCCATTATAAAATGAGCAAAAGTTATGAACAGACACTTCTCAAAGGAAGACATCCGAGCAGCCAACAGACACATGAAGAAATGTTCAACCTCACTAATCATCAGGGAGCTGCGAATCAAAACCACACTGAGATATCATCTAAGTCCAGTCAGAATGGCAATTATCAATAACTCAAAAAATAACAGTTGCTGGAGAGGGTGTGGCAAAAAGGGAACACTTCTACACCGTTAGTGGGAGTGCAAACTAGTGCAACCTTTGTGGAAAACAGTATGGCAATTCCTAAAACTTCTAAATATTGATCTCCCATATGACCCCGCAATCCCCCTACTAGGAATATACACTGAAGAACTCAAATCACTCTATAAAAAAGATACCTGCACACATATGTTTATCGCAGCATTGTTCACAATAGCAAGAACCTGGAAGCAACCATGCTGTCCATCAAAAGATGACGGGATTAAAAAATGTGGTACATATACACGATGAAATACTACGTAGCCATAAAAAAGAACAAAATCATGAATTTCGCAGCAACCTGGATAGAACTAAAGTCTATAATACTGAGTGACCTCTCACAGAAACAAAGATCTGAGTATCACATGTTCTCATTCATATAGTGGACTTTGATCATGCAACGTAATACCATAAGAAAATGACTGACAATGGTAGGAAACTATGGGGGGGAGGGGAAAGGTGATGGGATTAATGGTAGTAAATATATGTCTGGGGACGGGGAGACACCTCTTATCAACAAGGGTGCCTGAACAAAGCATATATTTGTGTACCTAACCCTTAACTGTATCCCACAATATCATAATAAAAATATTGATTATGAAAAATAAAAAATAACGACAACAATTCTGATGGTCATTCCAGAAAAAGAGTTTCAAAACTGTTTTGATGGCTGGAATAGGCACTGGCATCAGTGCACAGTTTTTCAAGGGGACTACTTCCAAGGTGACTATAGTGATATTCAGCAATGAGATACATAGCACTTTTTCTAGGATAGTTTGCAAACCTGATTGTTGGACCTGGTATATAATGGACAAAAGTGTACTCAGCACCATATATAATAGGGAAATATAGTAAAATCATTAGGAAATGATGGATTTTGAGTTTTACTACCCTTGTTTTTCATCTATTTTAATTGTAAATCTATGTAATTTTATTAAAGTAAAATTCGCATAACATGAAATTACCCTTTTAAAATCATATAACTCAGTGGAATTTAGTACATTCGCAATGTTGTGAAACAATCACCTCTATCACATTCCAAAGTATTGTTGCCACAAAAGAAAACCTTATACTTGTTAAGTAGTCATTCCCTATTTCTACTTCCCCTAACTCTTGGCAACCACCAATCTGTCCTCAGTCTCTATAAATTTACTTATTCTAAATATTTCATACACAGAGAATCATATACTATTTTACTTTCTATATCACTTAGCATAATGTTTTCAAGGTTCATCCACATTGTAGCAAACATCAATACTTACTCTTTATGTCTGAATAATATTTCATTGTATGGAAATACTACATTTTGTTTATCCATCATCAGTTAAAGGGTATTTGGGTTGTTTCCATCCTTTTGGCTACTGTAAATTGTGCTGCTATACACAGTTGTGTACAAGTATTTGTTTGAATACCTGTTTTCAGTTTTTTATGGTATCTATCTAGCAGTAGAACTGTTGGGCCATATGGTAATTCAAATTTAAGCTTTTTAAGGAACCAACAGACTGTTTTCTATGATAGCTACACCATTTCATCAACAACAATGCTTGAAAGATTTACTTTGTGGACACCCTTACCAACACTTGTTATTTTTCTTTTATCATCATCATTGTCATCATCAATAGTAGTAGTATACATATTCTAGTAGAAGTCAAGAGATATTTTAGTGTAATAGTCTTGTCCATTTTTTTAATACTAATGATATTAAGCACCTTTTCATGTGCTTGTTAGCCATGTCTACATTTTCCTTGGAGAAATATCTGTTCAAGTACTGGGTCCATGTTTTACTTAGATTCTTGCCTTTTTGTTGTTGAGTTGTAAGGATTTTTTTAATGTATTCTGAATATTAAACATTTATCAGATATATACCTTGCAAGTATCTTCTTCCATTCTTTAGATTGACTTTTTCTCTTTTTTATTGATACATAATAGTTGTACGTATTTGGGGGGTCATTTGATATTTTGATACATACATACAATGTGTATTGACCAAATTAAGAAAATTGAGATTTCCATCACCTTTAACATATATATTTTCTTTATGTTGTTAACATTTCAATTCTTCTCTTCTGGCTATTTTGAAGTATATAATACATTATTGTATTGTTAACAATACTCACTCTACTATACTATCAAACACTAGAGCTTATTCTTTCTCATTGTATTTTTTTACTCATTAACCCAACCTCTCTTCATTCCCCTCCCCAAACTTCCCAGTCTTAAATCTAAGACCTAAAACTCTGAAACTACTAGAAAAAATATTGAAAAAAAACCCTGAAGCCATTTTGTCAATATTTGTATTTTTTGGTCTCATTTCATTTATTTTAGCTCTCATCTTTATGATTTCTTTCCTTCTACTAATTTTGGGCTCAGTTTGTTCTTACTTTTCTAGTGCTCTAGGATGAATCATTAGGTTGCCTATTTGAAATCATTCTATTATTTTGATGTAGGCATATATTGCTATAAATTTCCCTCTTAGTACTATTTCTGCTGTAGCCCATTGACTTTGGTATGTTGCCTTGGCATTTTCCTTTATTTCAAAAAATGTATACATTTCCTTCTTAATTTCTTCACGGACCCATTGATCAATCAGGAACATGTTCTTTAACTTCCATGTGCCTGTGTAGTTTTTGAGGATTCTCTAATTATTGATTTCAAGTTTTCTTCCATTGTGATCATAAAATTTATTTGGTATGATTTTGATTTTTTTGAATTTGTTGAGATTTGTGACATTACTTATGGTCTATCCTAGAAAACATTCCATATACTAATGAGAAGAATATTTATTCTGAAAAGCTTGGTGAAATGTTCTGTAAATGTCATTTAGATATATTAGATCAGTTGTGGAGGTTAAATTCATTGCTTCTTTGTTGATTTTCTGTCTGGATAATCTGTTCATAACTAAGAGTGGGGTGTTGAAGTCCCATACTGTGACTGTATTGCAATCTATCTCTCCCTTTAGATCTGTTAATGCTTGCTTTATATATTTTGGAGCTTCTGTGCTAGATATATAGATATTTATAATTGTTATATCTTCTTGCTGAATTGATCACTTAATCATTATACAGTGACCTTCTTTGTCCTTTTGTAAAGTCTTCCATTGGCATTCTATTTTATCTGACATAAGTAAAGCTACTTCTGCTCTTTTTTGGGTTCCTCTTGCATGGAATATCCTTTTCCACCACTTCACTTTCAGTCTATGTGTGACTTCATCAGTAAAGTAGATATCTTCATGGAAGCACATAGTTAGGTCCTTAACCATTCAGCAACTCTATGCCTATTAATTGAATAATTGAGATTATTTACATTCAGTGTTAATTTTGATAAGTAAGGACTTACTATTGCCATTGTGTTGCTTGTTTTCTGTTTGTTTTGACACTCTTCTTTTTCACTTTCCATTCCTTACTGACTTATTTTATGGTTAAGTGATTCTTTCTAGTCACATGTTTTAATGTTGCTTTTTATTTTACAGAATCTATTATAAGCTTCTGCACTGTGGTTACCACGCTATTTGCAGAAACATCTTATAGATTTAAAAAGTGATTTTTAAAAGGTAGCAATTTATCTTAGATCACAAATAAAAGAATGGAAACAACAAAGCAAAAAATACAAATGAATTTATACGTTAACTCCATTTCCCCACATTTTCACTTTTAGTTGTCTCAATTTATATATTTTTATATCACCTATTTCTTAACAGATTGATGTACCTATTATTATTTTTGATGCATTTGTCTTTGGGGCTTCATACTAGAGGTGTGAATGAATTGCACACCACAATTACAGTAATATTCTGCATTTGTTCATGCACTTAATTTTATTAATAGGTTGTATATCTTGAAAAGTTTTCTTTTGCATGTTCATGTTTTCTTTCAAATTGAAAAACTCTCTTTAGCATTTCTTGCAAGATGAGCCTGGTGGTGGTAAATTCTCTCAGATTTTGTTTGTCTGGGAAATATTTTATTCTCTCCTTCATGTCTGAAGGATAATTTTGTGGATACGATATCCCTGAATGTCAGTATTTTTCTTTGAACACTGAAAATGTCATTCCATTTCTTCCTGGCCTGTACAGGTTCCATGGGAAGTCTGTTGCCAAATTGGAGTTCCTTCATATGTCATTTGCTTCTTTTCTCTTGCTGCCTTTAGTATTCTCTATTTGTTCTTGACCTTTGAGAGTTTCATTATTATATGTCTTTGGGTATTTTATTTTCACTGAATCTGTTGAATGTTCTCAGATCTATCTGTACCTGGGTATTTCTATGTTTCTCAAGTTTTGGAAAGTTTTGTGTTATTATTTTTCTTAGTAAGCTTCCTATTCCTTGCTCTTGTTCAGCTCCCTCTTGAACACCAATAATTCTTAGATTTGGTCTTATGATATAATTTTCTGTATCTTGTAGGTTGTCTTCATTCCGTTTCATTTTTTCTTTTTCCTCCTCTGACTGTGCGCTTTCAAATAGCTGGTCTTTGAGCTCACTGATTCTTTTCTCTGCTTTGTTCATTCTGGTGTTGAGACCCTCTAAAGAGTCCTTCAGTTCAGCAAATGTTCAAACATTTCAAATATCTTAGTTCAAATGTTTCTCTTTGGTTTTATTATTTCATTTATTTAATTATTTTATTTAATTACTTTATTTTTTCAATCTGTTTGTTAAATTTTTCTGATAAATTTCTGAATTGGTTTTATCTTGGAGATCACTGAGTTTCTTTAAAGTGGCTATTTTAAATTCTTGTGCTGAGAGCTCACAGATCACTATCTAAATAGAGTCAGGCATCCACCTTTCTCTCCGAACTCCCCCAAAATGTTGTTCCTCTATGTTAAAATAGGTTTTCTTAGCCGGGCTCGGTGGCTCAGCCTGTAATCCCGCGCCTTTGGGAGGCTGAGGTGAGTGGATTGCCTGAGCCCGCGGGTTCGAGACCCGCCTGGGCGGCGTAGACCTCATCTCTACAATAAATCAAAAAATCAGCTGGGCGTGGTAGCGCGCGCCTGTAATTCCGGCTACTTGGAAGGCTGAGGCGGAAGGATCGCCAGAGCCCAGCAGGTCGAGGCTGCGGTGGCCGGGAGCGGCCACTGCACTCCAGTCTGGGCGACAGAGTGAGACTCCAACTCAAAAAAAAAAAAATAGGTTTTCTTAAGATATTGACTTGCTCTTAATAAAATTATAAGAAATTTTGATTTTTAATTCCATGATCTGTTTCTTTTTTTAAAAAAATTTTCCAATTTTCGTAATACTATAAGAAAGAGATTGGCAGTAGTGGGAAATTGCCAGGGGAGTGCGAGGGCAGGATTGGCAGTAGTGGAAAACTACTGGGGGGTGGCATACCTCATCAACATGGGTACCTGCATAATGAACATTTGTATACCTAACCCTGAAGAGTACCCCACATATTTAAAATAAAAAAATTTAAAAATAAATAAATAGAGTCAGTCGTTGGATTTTTACTTACTCCTATTGGGTAGGTCATGGTTCCCTATTTGCTGTTGTTTCTTGTGGGTATGTGTCTATGTCTTTGTATTAAAGGAGTAGTTTTTTCTCTGCCTGGCTCATTTGAAGTTTTATTGGATATATTTTCTTAATGACTATTTACCATTAGGTTGCTGCTTCTTTTTGGGTCTAGGTGGTGCCTTAAGACCAGATTTATCTCAGCTCTAGTAAATGATTATAGCACTGCCTGTTTGGAATAGGGAAAGTTCCAAAAGAATTATCCCAGCAACGTAGGAATGTTGGCTAGGGGTTCACGCCCAGGGGACCTGTGGAATATACTTTCTATGGCATGGTGTTGTTGAACAGGCACTCTGATTTGGCATCTCTTTTGCCTGAGTTACAGAGCAGAATTTGCTGGGCTGGGGCTGGTATTCTTACCTCCTCCCTTTATCTTTGCCTGCTCTCAAAGATATTTCTCCCTTTAGGAAGTCACAATATTTCCCGTGGGTTAAGGCAGGAAGATGTCTACTTCTGGAGAAACCACAAAAATGGGGAAGCTGACTAACCACCTCAATTTCTTTTTCTCCAATGTGAAAACTGTGAGTTGAGGGGGACATTTTCCACAGGCTTAGTATCAGACAGAATACAGGGGAGGGGAAGCACTGCAGATGTGGAAGTCTGATTCTCCTACCACCTACTCAGAGTTGTTCAACTTTTTTGTGGTCCAAGGAATTGTGTCATCCTCATAATTTTGCTATGGGTTGTTGGCGAAAATATCAATGCTGTATGTTTGGTTTTGGTTTCTGTGGGGGAGTTAAGCCAGCTTGCCTTTATACCAAATTTTGGAAACAAAAGTCTTCAATTTTTGTCTTTAAATGACCCTTTTTACACCACAATTTTTTAAGAATACCTCACTATGCGTAAGATTTTTGTCATCTACTTTCTTTCACTCATTAAAGTTTCCATTCCCCTGTCTTCTGGCTTCCACTAGAGCTGTTGAGAAGTTAGTGCTCTATTAGGTTTTTAAAGGTAAACTGTTTTACTTTGGATGCCATGTTTTTGTTGTTTTGTTTTGTTTTCTGCAGTTTCACTCTGAGTGTGAATGTATTTTATTTTTCTTGCTTGGTGTTCACTAAGGTCTTAAATTTGGCCTTTAATTTGTAATAAAAGTTTTCATTCATTATTGCTTCAAAATATTTACCTCTTCTGTCAGATATTCTTTACCTAGTAAACTCTTTGAGGCTTTAAAAAATTTGTCTTACAAGCTTATTTATTTTAGGTGTCTTCAGTAGGAAAGGTTGGTCTCTGTTGCTGAGCTTGCCAATAAAGTGTAGATTCAAATTTTAGAAACATTGAGAAAGATGAAATGCATAAGATAAAAATGACTGCAAGATGGTGTCTTAATCTGCTTTGTGTTGCTATAGCAGAATACCTAAGACTTGATAATTTATAATAAACAGAAATTTATGGATCACAGATCTGGAGGCTAGGAAGTCCAAGATCAAGGCATCGACATCTTGCAAGGACCTTCTTGTTATGCCATCACATGGCAGAAGGCAGAAAAGTAAAAAGGCAAAAGAGAGCCAAACCCAATCTTTCATAACAGTATTAACCCCACCTCTGAGAGCAGATTCCTCATGGCCTAATCACCTCTCAAAGATCCCACTTCTTAATACTATTATGATGGCAATTAAATTTCAATGTGAGTTTTAGACAAGACAGACATTCAAACCATACCAGATGTGATGACTTTTATAGCAATCTCATAGACACGATGAAGATAAAATCTAAGGGAGAGCTGGCAGGAGTTGAAGAGAAGTGAAATTGAAGGGAGATATACGAGAGTATATTGAAAAGCCATAATGTACCAAATTCCTGTTAGGAAGGAGGAGGATGGATGGGAAACCCATTGACCTATAAATGTAGTATTACCATTTAGCTGGACAGGAAATACAAAAGAAAGGTAAACTTGAATAACATATGAAATTAAAATGTGAAATTTTATCTAATTTGCTGTCCAAGCATATGTTCTGAAGGCGGGGGGGGAACATAATACTGATAAAATATTGGCTACAAAAGAGCATTGGGGTATACAGACACAAGTGTAAATGGCATCAGCAGTACAGCTATTCATGTACTAGAAAGATAAAATTAACTAGGGAAGATGAAGACCAAGAAGGGAGTAACAAGCAAAAACCAGGCTAGAACTGCATTTAAAAGGGAGAGCAAATAAATAACATAAAATGACCTAGGAAGAAGTGACAGAGAGATAGGATGGGGCCCAGGCAACAAAAGTGTCATAGAAATTAGTAGGGGAAAGATAATCTATTGGCATTATCAATCTTTTTAAAAAAATAAATATCAAGCCCCAAACTCATGCATATTTTCAAATTCTGTCTCTCAGTTAATGTTTCCCATGCAATTGATTCTACGTAAGAGGAAGTGACAAAATAAGGCTGGTAAGAAGCAACTGACACTAAAAAGGCAATTCTTGTTAAGAACATCCATAATGATGACTTAAACACACAAAAAAATGTGGTAACAAAAGATTTATGTTGGAACAATTAAAAATGAAAAAGGCTTGGAAGCTTGCATCATTAGTATACTTGTCCTTTTGACCATGTGGCTGATGCTTCTTAAGGTCAGAACACAGATGGGTTAACTAATTGTCTATTTTTCACACAGTCATAAACACAGCAGAACAAACCCCTGGTGAGCTGCAGCTCAGAGGCAAAAAGAGGTAGAATCTCCAAGAGATGCTGAGAGAAGTGGGACTGGCTGTTGAGTACTGGTTTCCCAAACTGCAGCAACATCTGGGTGTGACCTGTGCCCAGGCCTTACAACACCTAGAAGAAGAAGACCTCCAGAAGCTGAAATCCCAGGCCCAATATTCATGAGGGGAAAGAGCCCTGGAGAAGCTATTTAACATGTCACACTAAGATAGTCTTTCAGAATTACAGGAGTTTAAAGCCGAGATGGTAAACAAAAAGCAGAAGCAGGCAGAACAGGCACTGCTGGAACTGAGTGTCTTGCTGTCAAAAGAGAGGCATCAAAGGAAGAAACAGTGAGGAAGAAAGAAGCAGAATTGAGGCAAGCAATGGACATTCCTGAAGAATACTGGCCATTCCCTGAAAAGCCCCTAACAGAAGTCATAAAAATTTTGCAGAGACAGCTCAATAACATAGAAGGAACGCTTACCCACAGGCAAAACCTCCCAGATAGAGATCTGGTGAGAAGAGCGTCTGGAGGACTGGCATTCCAGGGAATTTATAAAGTCAGTCACCAAAAGGGCCTGATAGAAAAAAAAGAGAAGTTAATCAGTGTCCCCAAGAAGTTCTCACTCTTTGACCCTGAGCAAGACACACAGATGGAAACAAAAGAATTTACATCTTCTCAAGAAGAATCCATGTTCACCCAGATGATAGAAAAGCTGGGCATTGCTGTCACTGTCTCAGCAAAGGGTGGAGGTTGGGGATTTAGTCTAGAGCTGGTATGGATCCGAGAAAGCATTCAGAATCCAAAGAAAGTCAATGATCACATTCTGAGCACTCTTATTTCTGCTCAACCAAATTTAGCTATGTCTCCTTGGCCTCCTGCCTCTTTTCCACTGATCAGCAACAACTATACAAGGCAGCACTTCAGCAACTGAAGTACAATGAAGACTTTCTGAATCAGACAGAAGGTCAAGACAGATTTTCCTTGTTGAGGTACATGACTGAAATCTTTTTTCACAAGTTTGGCTGTCATACTAACAAAGGTCCTCTGCACCTTGGAGGAATCTACTGGTGGAAGGCTACTTCAGAGGGTTTTTGAAGTGAGCAGCTGGCAAAAGTAAAAACAGCAGTCAGCAGAGACCCTGGATATTTTCATAAGGGGTCACTACAGTGGCTTTGGAGTGAAAGCTGCTGCTGGTAAGAATATGTCAGACTCTCATTCAGAAACAGCCTCTCAGACTAAAACTTTCCAAAATCTTCAAACCAAAGTCCAATTATCTGTGGTCCAAACAGGTGGCCCACTGGAAGCAAATGGTCTTGTCCAGGGGAAAGCTGGCTTGGTTGCCAGCAATCAAAACTGGTGTGTCATTGGCCAGGGACTTCAACTGGTGCTCATTTGGGACATCATCCTCTCCAACCACAGAAGCAATTTTATAGAACTTCTTCAGGTGGCTTACTGCATAAAAGACAACTACACTGCTCTGACTAGCCACAATGGCCAGATCCAGAATGAAGTGCAATTACTGAGTGCTGGGGGAGGAGGCCAGAGTTTTCCTAGAGAATCTGAAATCCTGGGAGGTGTCTAATCTCAAAGAACTGCTAAAGAACCTGATAAATTTCATGCAAATGTTGAGTCAAAAATACAAAAATGTTATGATATTTTGATTAATATATGCCTCAACATTTTATTAGAAAATTAGAATTTATTAGAAATTAGAAAATGCTGCAGAATTTTCTAGTAAATACTGTTAACTTTTGCAAAAAGTCTTCCATTTATAAAACTAAATTTATTAAATCTTGATTTGCAGCCTTCTGGATCTTCATATCTACAAAATGAAAAACTTTCCTCAGGCATACTCCATCATGCAGTGGAACTGTCAGTCAGAGAAAGAATTAGCAGAATTCCAGATTAACCAATTTTCTGAATTAATAAAAACACCCCCCCAAAAAAAGAGAATGACTCCATGGATGTGAAGGTTAAATCTGATTCCCCAGGAACAATGGAGGAAGCTCAAAGAAAGGCCACTTACAAGGTCAGCTTGTCTCACAAGCTGCTCCTTAAATTAACTCCAAGAAAGAGTAGCCAAACACACAGCTTTTACTACTTTCCATTGCAGTTGGTGCAGGATATCAGGCGGAAAACAATACTTTTCAGTATCTCTTAGAGTGTGATGAGTTAAACTTCCTATAGGATAAATACAAACTGCCCAAAATAAATACCAGGAGCTCAAAAATATTTGCACCTACAGGGCTCAGGATTTCCTGGTACTCACAAGTTTCACAGCCACAGTTGGAATCACAACTAATTCTACAGAAGAGAAAACACAATGCATGGCATTAATGAGACATCACATTGGACAACCAATACCTAAAGAAGCTGCACGTGTCCTCACCAACTTGGAGCAGATCATAACTGGGAAAAACTAGAGAAAAACTTGAGATTGCTCATTGCTGGAGATTATGAAGCTACCATTTCTCCTTTGCATATGGATGAGGTGAAAAGCAATTAAAAGACCTCTTCCATGGAAAGGAACAGTCTTATGAAGCATTTAATAATGAAAATAACAAGCGGGAGGTGGTAGAAAATGGAGCTTTCTTAGACTTCCTACAGCATCTAGGCCAACAGCATTACTACCCAAAAAGGATGAGCAGAATTAACTTCCATCTGATCTACAAGACATCTGGGCACAACACCAAGCCCAACTCTGAATGGGAGCATATCTTTTATTTCCTACAAAAACTACTGATGTTGGATTATGGACTAAGATGCTTGGTGTTCACAAGTGATGAAAACACAGAACACCAAGTCATTTAAGTGCTTGCAATCAGGAAGATGAGGCTTTTGATCCATATAAAGACTTTTTTGAAGACAATGATAGTCCCACTAAACCTTCAGGCACTAAGTCTAGGCCCATATTCACACATGGATATTCAGATGTTAATTTTTCCTTATGCAGATAATTTTGCCAGACAATATATTTTGCCCTAAGTTGCCATTTGTCAGTATGTCTTTCCCCTTTTGATGCTTAATCCCTGCACTTCTCAAATTGAATTTTCTCTCTGGTCTCTCAGTCAAATTAGGAGAAGCTGGCAGCAAAAAAAGAAATCAGCAAAAGGGAAGAACAGTTATAAGAATTAGCAGATTTGTCAAGTTTCTATCTCCATTGTGTTGTTCATAAGTCAGAAATAGCCTCTCTGCTTCTAAATCCCAGATCATGCATCATCTTCTCAGAAAACATAAATATGATGTATTTTTTCACTGACACTGCATAGATTGTCTCTTAATGAGGGGCATGGTGGAAATATACTGACTCTGTCCTGTAGAGGAAGAGGAGGTCAAATTGACAACTGTGTGACCTTCCTCAATCTTCATGGAGATGCAAAGGAACATGAGTGGCAATTCACCTTCCTGTAGGAGGTCTCTTCTCTCATTGTGGTCCTCATGTCAGCTTCTGATGACAATAAAGAAAACCAAAAAATAGTCCATGACCTGTGCAATTAATCAAGACCTTTGATCTACTTGCTTGATGACAAAGAAAACCCATAGCCAACAATTCCAGCCAAAAAGTGAAAATTGGCATCAGAAATAGAAATGAGGCAGAAATAACAGAGTGGTTCACAAACATAATCAGACATTTGCTACAGCTCTCTGACACTCCTTTCAACTTAGAGGACTGTTTCCAGATTGCTCGTAAGCAAAGATTTCTTATTGATGAAGACCAGAGAGATTGCAAGGAAGTCAAAAATAAGGCACAGTTATTAATGGCTCTCTTGGGAGAAATGAAGTTATCTCAGATTAAGGAAAACTTACTACCCCTCCAGGGATAACTGTGGCAATGCTGATGTAAGAAGTACAAAGAACTCTATCATATGAAAGAAAAGGGGAATCGGAGCATTGAACAACACAAGAATGAGATTGAGACAGATAAACAAAGAATACGGCATCGCCAGTTGACCAAAGCCTTTCCTCTCAATGATTTAATGCAATCTGTCCTTCAAATTCTCCAAGAACATTTGAAAACTCACACCAAACTCTACTTCTTGCAGTGGCTGAGTGTTTTTGGACAACCTCACAGCAGGACACTTGGAAAAACTGCATGAGAAGCAAAGCTATTTGTGGTCACTGATACAAACAGAAAAGCAAAAGGCACCCAAGAGTAACTCCCTAAAACACTGGCAAAATGAGATAGAAGTCATCCCCACAGAGATTTGCGACTATACTTTGGGAACTGAGCAACTCCTCAGAGAAGTTGGCCATATTTATGAAGCTCTGAAATAAGCGTCCACCAGAAATGATATCCCTTTTTACTCCCTTCCCTAAATTACTGCAGGCCTGACGATTTCTGAAGTTCTCATTGAGCTAATGGACAGGGATGCTTCATATGTGCCCTTGAAGTGGGTGGCAGTTATTTTTGACAAAGTTTCTGAGAAACTTGGAGACAAACAAGTGTTTGTTCTCTCTAGCCTTGGCCTAAAGAGCTCAAGGAAATCTACCCTGCCAAATGCCCTTTTTGGGACCCAACCCACCTCCTCCTCCCCAGCAATTCCTTTGAACGTCAGATCCACATAAATGGGGCTCAACTGAGAGGGACAAACCCAGGCAGAGCCTGGACATCACCTGCAATAGGAGAACTCCATCCCAGGATAGGCCTGACTGGGGCACCCCCTGAGAGTACATATCTGGGGAAGAGATAATCCCACACCTCTCCACCTGAGTACACCGTCATTGTACTGTGTTTTTTCCTTTTGGTTTCTTTTTTTTGTCCATTTTATTTCATTCCATTTTTCTCTGTTCTCCTCATTGCTGCTACTATATCTTGAATTCAGGGGGTACACACATGTGCCCACTGCATCATCATATAGAGTGGTGGTGGGGAGTGGGTCTCAGAGACACAAACCACAACCAGTGAACATTGTGATTTGCAAGTAGTTTCTGAATCCTAGTTCCCCATCCTCTACTTATATGACTTTCAAAACTACAAAAGACAGCAAAGCTTCCCACTCACAGTCCTGTTTCAAACTAGAACAAATCCAAAGCCCTGATCAAGGAAGAATAGAGGGTTGAGCAAACATCAGAAGTGAAAGCCTCTCCCACTGCCACTGAATAATGGAAGTAAAGAGAAAAGCAAGAGATCTGTCACAAATGAGGAAAATCCAGCAAAATAATACAGGTAATTCCAAGTGTAAAAAGAAAATGCCTTGAAAAATCAGATCTCGGGACCAGACCTGTAGATGGCGACAGCATAGATGGATCCGTGAGACTCTCTGAACGTGAGTTCCCAAAAAGACCCTTACTTTTCTTCCTGCACCCCCCTGCCCACCACCAGCCATGCTGGTACGAGGCCTGGGGACCTTTGGTCCCACGCAGGGCCAGATATTGCGGCCCGACCGTGGTTGCTCCACTATATGTGATTCCGGCTGGCTGGGTAATCCGGAATCCCAAATCGCAGCTCCCTCCCTGGCTGCATCATTACGACCAGCACCCAGCACCAACCTGCCAGTCACCCAGGGAGGCTTGGACGCCCGTCCCTCAGAGATACCAGTCTCATTTCTGGCTGAAGTGCCCTTTGAGGGACCCAGAGCCACCACCTGCCCTCTGGAGCTTTGGAGACCTGAAGCCCCAGGCCCACCCTGGCTGAGGCACTCAGCGTGCAACCGCAAGCCTGTGTAAGGGAGCAGATCCCCAAACTGGTGTAAGGTGCCAGTCAGAGGCTTCCAGCTCCAGAGGAGGGAACGCCCTACCCTCTCCTCCCCAGCCTGCCGGTGGCACCCCAGATCCAGTGCCCAGCTGTGCAGCTAGTCTCACCTAGAGACCCACAGGAGCATCCCTAAAAGTGAAAGTAAAACTACCACCTCCGCCATTTTCAAGGCATATTTACATCGCATCACCCCGCCCACCTTCCAGAGCCTCCACCTTGGTTCCAATGCTGATGTCATTAAACAGGAGACAAAGCCCCTCCCCTACATTGAATAGAGACCAGTGTCACAGATCTCCCAGGCAGCAGCCTAGCTGCCTGCAACCAAAACAGAGGGGAGAGGCTGGAGATTAAAGCTCAAGGGATTTTATCCACTAAGGGACAAGAGAAAAATCTACACAAGTGAAGAAAAACCAAAAGAAGAATATGGGTCTCTCCCAGACTCCTGGGAGGGCAGACACTGAGAAAACTGACTTTGGAATGCAAACAATGAAGAGCCCCCAGAATGACTGGTCTCAAGCTACAAACTTAGATATCAAGACATTAATGGAGAGATTAAAAAGAATTGAGGACACTCAAGAAGAAACTAGAAAGGAGCTGAGATCTGAGATAACAGTAATAAAGAATACTGTGAATGAAATAAATAACAAACTGATAAGCATGGAAAACAGAATTACCCAAGCAGAAGAAAGAATGTCAGAGATTGAGGACCAAAATATAGAACTAAATCAAACTCTCAAAAATAAGAAAACAAGCTCAAAAAGACAGAAAAAAACCTTCAAGAGATGAGAAATTACTTCAAGAGACAGAACCTAAGACTAATTGAACTTCCTGAGGCAGGAAGAGAGACAGAGACCACACTGAAACAAACCTTCCATGAGATCATTCAACAAAACTTCCCTTATCTAATCAATGATGCAAAAACTCAAGCACAAGAGATTCAGAGAACCCCTGCAAGACAACAAATCAGAAAGCCAATTCATAGACACATAATAATTCACCTAAACAAAGTAGGCATAAAAGAAAAAATCCTAAAGGCAGCAAGAGAAAAAGGCCAGATCACCTACCAGGGAAGACCAATAAGAATAGCAGCAGATTTATCTACAGAAACCCTGCAGGGGAGGAGAGCTTCGAGCCCTATCTTCAAAGTCCTAAAAGATAAACAATTTCAACCAAGAATAACCTACCCAGCCAGATCAAGCTTCATCAGCGAGGGAGAATTGAAATCTTTCCCAGATATCCAATCCCTAAGAACTTACGCTGCCACCGAACCACCTCTACATGAAACACTTAAGAAAGTATTAAACACAGAAGAAAAGGGGAAAAAAAGAATAACGTTCTTCACAAGAGTACAGGAAAAAGAATAAAATACACATGAACCAACCCCCAAAACAAAAGAAAGACAATAAACCAAGTGGAAGAACAACTCTATAAAAACTCTATGATACGGATGAACTCTCACATTTCAATAATTAGCCTGAACGTGAATGGATTAAATGCACCACTGAAAAGACATAGAATGGAAAAATGGATAAAATATCACCAGGCAACAATAAACTGCCTTCAAGAGACCCATTTCACTAGAAAGGACATGCACAGACTCAAAGTAAGAGGATGGGAAACAAATTTTCAAGTGAATGGAACACAAACGAAAGGAGGAGTTGTGATCCTAATTTCAGACAAAATACCATTTAAGCAATTAAAAATTTAAAAAGATACAGAGGGCCACTACATAATGATAAAAGGTTCACTCCATCAACAAAAAATACCTATCCTAAACATATATGCACGTAACATAGGTACACCAACTTTGATAAAGCAACTCCTAGGAAAGCTAAAGAAAGATATTGACTCTAACACCATCATAACTGGGGACTTTAATACCCCACTCACAACCCTAGATAGATCATCAGGACAAAAAATCAGCAATGAGATCCAGAACCTCAATGTGACTCTAGACCAAATAGACTTAATTGATACCTACAGAACACTCCATCCAAAGACCAGAGAATACACATTCTACTCATCACTGCATGGAACATATTCCAAGATCGACCACATACTTGGCCATAAATCAAGCATAAGCAAATTTAAAAGGACCGAAATTCTACCATGCACCTTCTCGGATCACAGTGGAATAAAAATAAACATTAGCACCAACAAGGTCCCCCCAAAACCCACAAAGACATGGTCACTAAACAGCATGATGCTAAACATCTCCTGGATCAATGATGAAATTAAAAGAGATCAAAAGATACCTGGAAACAAATAAGAATGAAGAAACATCTTACCAAAATCTCTGGGACACCTTAAAAGCTGTAGTAAGAGGGGAATTTATATCCCTACAAACACACATGAAGAAAATCGAAGGAGCACAAATTAATAGCCTAACAAGCCACCTAAGGAAGCTGAAAAAGCAAGAACACAAAAACCCTAATTTCAGCAGAAGAATCCAGATCACCAAAATAAAAGCCCAAATCCAGGTTATAGAAGACAAAAAGACAATTAAAAAATCAATGAAACAAAAACCTGGTTCTTCAAATGCATAAACAAGATCAATGGTCCCCTAGCTAGACTGACCAAGAGAAAGAAAGAAAAAACCCAAATAAGCACAATCAGAAACACAAAAGATGAAGTCACATCTGACCCTGAAGAAATACAAAAGATCATTAGAGACTACTATGTACACTTATATGGAAACAAACTTGAAAATCTCAATGAAATGGAGGACTTTCTATCATCACACAACCTACCTAGGTTGAAACAAGAAGAAATTGAGACTCTAAATAGACCAATAACAATCAAGGAAATTGACTATGTAATAAGAAAACTACCTGCAAAAAAAAGCTATGGACCAGATGGCTTTCCAGCAGAATTCTACAAGACATTTAAGGAGGAACTGATTCCAATCCTAATGAAGCTATTTCAGGTGGTTGAGAAGGATGGAACCCTCCCCAAATCATTTTATGAAGCTAACATCACATTGATACCCAAGCCAGGTAAAGATCCAACAAAAAAAGAGAACTACAGGCCAATATCTTTGATGAACTTAGACGCTAAAATTCTCAACAAAATCCTAGCAAACTGGATTCAACAACACATCTCAAAAATCATCCACTATAACCAAGTAGGCTTCATCCCTGGGATGCAGGGCTGGTTCAACATTCGTAAAACAAAAATGTAATTAAATACATCAACAGATGTCAAAACAAAAACCACATGATTATATCATTAGATGCAGAAAAAGCTTTTAATAAAATCCAGCACTCCTTCTTGATTAAAAACCCTCAAACATCCAGGCATACAGGGAACATACCTCAAAGTAGTAAAAGCCATCTACGAGAAATCCACAGCCAGCATACTCCTAAACGGACAAAAATTTGAACCATTTTTCCTGAAAACTGGAACAAGACAAGGATGCCCATTCTCAGGAGGCTGTTCAATATAGTACTGGAAGTCCTGGCTAGAGCAATCAGAGAAGAGAAGGCAGTCAGGGGTATCCAAATAGGAAAAGAGAAAGTCAAACTATCTCTCTTTGCAGATGACATGATCATGTACCTTGAAAACCCAAGAGAATCTGTCAAAAACCTCCTTACACTGATAAAGGCCTTCGGCAAAGTCTCAGGATATAAAATGAATGTGCAAAAGACAATCGCATTTCTTTACACCAATAATAAACAAACAGAAACCCAAATAAAAAACACAATTCCATTCACAATAGCCACAAAAAAAAATGAAATATCTTGGCATCTTCCTAACCAGAGACATGAAAGATCTTTACAATGAAAACTACAAAACTCTGCCAAAGAAATCAAAGATGACACAAACAAGTGGAAAAATATCCCATGCTCATGAATTGGAAGAAATCAACACTGTGAAGATGTCCATCTTACCTAAGGCAATCTACAGATTCAATGCAATACCTATCAAATTACCAACAATATTCTTCTCAGACCTAGAAAAAACAACACAGGAATTCATATGGAAACAAACAACCAAGAATAGCCAGAACAATCCTCAGCAAAAAAAAAAAAAAAAAACAAAGCAAGTGGTATCACATTGCCAGACTTCAAACTTTATTATAAAGCTACAATCATCAAAACAGTTTGGTATTGGTATAGGAACAGGCATATAGATCAATGGAATAGAATTGAGATCCCAGAAGCAAAACCTCAATTTCTCAACCAACTCATCTTCGACAAAGCCTCCACCACCTATCACTGGGGAGAGGAGAACCTATTCAGTAAATGGTGCTGGGAAAACTGGCTGACAACATGCAGAAGATTGAAACAGGACCCCTATCCATCCCCATACACAAAAATTAACTCCAAATGAATCAGAGACCTAAAGGTAAAACCTCAAACCATAAGAACCTTAGAAAATGAAGGACACACCCTCATGGAAATTGGAACTGGCATCTAATTCCTGAACAAAACCCACAGGCCATAAGAGATAAGATAGACAAGTGGGACCTTATTAAACTGACAAGCTCTGCAAAGTCAAAGAAACCATCAAGAGAGCAGAGAGACAGCCTACAGACTGGAAAAAAGTATTTGCCAACTCCAGATCTGACAAAGGCTTAACATCTTGGATCTACAAGGAACTCAAATGTGCTGAAAAGAAAAAAACAAACCCCATTATAAAATGGGCAAAAGATATGAACAGACACTTCACAAAGGACGACATCCGAGCAGCCAACAGACACATGAAGAAATGCTTAACCTCACTAATCATCAGGAAGATGCAAATTAAAACCACACTGAGATACCACCTAACTCCAGTCAGAATGGCAATTATCAATAACTCAGAAAATAATAGTTGTTGGAGAGGGTGTGGTGAAATGGGAACACTCCTACACTGTTGGTGGGAGTGTAAACTAGTGCAACCTCTGTGGAAAACAGTGTGGCGATTCCTAAAAGCTCTAAACATCAACCTCCCATATGACCCTGCAATCCCCATACTGGGAATATAACCTGAAGAACTCAAATCACTCTATAAAAAAGATAACTGCACATAAATGTTTATCGCAGCATTGTTCACAATAGCAAGAACCTGGAACCAACCATGCTGCCCATCAAAAGAGGACTGGATTAAAAAAATCTGGTATATATATATGATGGAATACTATGCAGCCATAAAAAAGAACAAAATCATGAATTTCACAGCAACCTGGATGGAGCTAGAATCTATAATGCTGAGTGGCCTCTCACAGAAACAAAGATCTGAGTATCACATATTCTCACTCATATAGTGGACCTTGATAATCCAACGCACTACCATAAGAAAATGACTGACAGTGCTGGGAAACTATGGGGGGGGATGGGACTAATGGTAATAAACATCTGTCTGGGGACGGGGAAACACCTATTATCAACAAGGAGGCCTGAATGAAGCATATTTGTATACCTAACCCTTAACTGTACCCCACAATATCAAAATAAAAAATACTGATCATAAAAAAATAAAAAATATAAATAAATAAATAAATTAGGCATTCAATTTCAAAAAAAGAAAAAGCAAAAAGAAAAATCAGACCTCAGAGCCCAAACTATGGAAGTCACCAACAACTGGTCCCAGAATACGACAGGGATTAGGGAACAGATGGAAAGAGTGACTCAAGACTCAAAAAAAAAAAAAAAAAAAAAAAAACAGGATGCAACACTGAAAGAGCTTGTAGCAGAGATTTTGGCAATAAAAAAAAATTTTTTTTTTGAGTTGGATTCTCACCGGTCGCCCAGACTGGAGTGCAGTGGCAGCCCCCGGCCACCGCAGCCTCGCCTGCTGGGCTCTGGCAATCCTTCCACCTCAGCCTTCCAAATAGCTGGAATTACAGGCATGCGCTACCACACCCAGCTGATTTTTTGATTTATTATAGAGATGAGGTCTCGCTGCCCAGGCGGGTCTCAAACCCGCGGGGGGAAAAATATTTTCACCCAGTAAACAAATAACAAGAAGACAAGGATGGAAAGAAGAATTAATCTAACAGAAGAAAATATCACAGAACTTGAAGACCAGAACATGTAATTAACCCAATCTGTAAAAAACATAGAAAGAAGACCCAGAAAGAAAGAACAAAGTCTACAAGAGATGTGTATTTCTATCAAGAGGACAAACCTACGCCTGATTGATATCCCAGAAGAAGAAAGGGAAATGAAGAACACCTTGGAGCAAGTATTCCAGGAGGTTATCCAAGAAAACTCTCCCCATTGCATCAGAGATGTGAACAGCCAAGCACAAGAGATACAGAGAACTCCTGCAAGACATCAAATTAGAAAGCCAACCCCTAGACATATAGTAATTTGCCTACAAATAAAAGGCACAAAAGGAAACATGCAGAAGATTGTTTTCTTTTGGCAGCAACAGAGAAAGGGCAGACTACCTTCCAGGAAAAAACCAATCAGAATAGCAGCAGACCTATTGGCAGAAACACTACAAACAAGAAGGAACTGGGATCCAATATTCAAAGTCATCAAAGATAAACAATTTCAACCAATAATTTCCTATCCAGCCAAGTTAAGCTTCATCAGTGATGGAGAATTAAAATCCTCCCCAGACATCCCATCCCTAGGAGATTATGCAGCTTTCAGACAAGCTCTACAGGAGACACTTAAAAAGGTATAAAGCACAGAAGAAATTTTTAAAAAGAATGACCACACACTTCCCAAAAGAACAGCAGAGCACAAAAACAACAGAGAAGGCATTGCAACAAACTTGAAAACACACACATACATCAACCCAAAGTTAAAGAAAAACAAGGAAACAAACAAGCAAAAAATGTTATAAGAACCACATGACATGGATAAACGCTCACATTTCAATAACCAGCCTGAATGTGAATGGACTAAATGCACCACTGAAAAGACACAGAATGGCAAACTGGATAAGAAACCATGACCTAATTATTTGCTGCATCCAGGAAACTAATTTCACCATAAGGGACACATACAGATTCAATGTCAAAGGATGGAAAATGAGTTTTCAGATAAATGGATCACAAAAGAAGGCAAGAGTCACAATCTTAATATCAGACAAAACAACCTTTAGGCTATCAAAAATTTTAAAAAATATAACTGGACACTACATAATGATAAAAGGTTCCACCCATCAGCAAGAAATATCCATTCTAAACATATATGCACCCAACACAGGAGCACCAGCATTTATAAAGAAACTACTAAGTAAGCTAAAAAATATATATTGACTCTAACAATATTATAGCAGGGGACTCAGGAGATTCAGAGCCTAAACTTGACACTCAACCAAATGGACTTAATAGATGCCACCCAACAACCACAGAAAATACATTCTACTCATCACAACATGGAATGTACTCCAAGATTGATCACATCCTCGGCCATAAATCATGCAAAACAAATTCCATAAGGTTGAAATATTGCCATGCACCTTTTCAAACCACAGCGGAATAAAAATAAATATAAACGCCAACAAATATTCCCCCAAAGCCCACAAAGACATTAACACTAAAGAGTATGATGCCGAACAGCTACTGGGTCAACACTGAAATCTAAACAGAAATTAAAAGATTCCTAGAAACAAGTGAAAATGAAGAAACATCCTACCAAAACCTGTAGGATTCCTTGAAATCAGTTCTAAGAGGAGAATTTATAACTCTTTGAACGCACATCAAGAAAATTGAAAGCTCATAAGTTGACAGCTTAGCAAATCACCTAAGGGAGATGAAAGAGAAGACCACCAGAACCCTAACTTTAGCAGAAGAATTCAGATCACCAAAACAAGAGCCCAAATATGGGACATAGAAGACAAAAGTATCATAGAAAACATCAACAAAACAAAAAGTTGGTTCTTTGAAAGAATTAAAAAGATTGATGGACCCCTTGCCAGAATGACCAAGAATAAGAGAGAAAAAGGCTAAATAAATACAATCAGAAATACAAAATATCAAATCACAACTGATCCTGAAGAAATACAAAAGATTATCAGAGATTACTATGCACACAGGTATGGAAACAAACTTGATAACCAAAATGAAATGAAGGACTTTCTAACATCACACAACCTCCCAAGATTGAAACAAGAAGACACTGAGGCACTAAATAGACCAATAACAACCCAGGAAATTGACCTCTGTCATAAGAAAACTACCTACAAGAAAAAGCCCTGGACAAGATGGCTTTCCAGCAGAATTCTACAAAATGTACAAGGAGGAGCTGATACCAATCCTACTGAAAGTATTCCTGGCAATTGAGAAAGATGAGATTTTCCCCAAATCATTTGACAAAGCTAACATCACACTGATATTCAAACTGGGTAAAGATCCAACAAAAAAAAGAGAACTACAGGCCAATATCACTTAAGAACATAGATGGAAAAATCCCCAACAAGATTCTAGCAAATCGGATCCAAAAACACATCTCAAAAATCATCCACTATAAGGAAGTAGGCTGCATCCCCAGGATGCAGAACTGGTTCAACATCCCCAATATCCTAAATGTAATTAAATACATCAACAGATGTGAAAACAAGAACCACATGATTATATCATTAGATGCAGAAAAACCTTTTGATAAGACCCAGCATTCCTCCTTGACAAGAACCCTCAAACACCTAGGTATAGAAGGAACATACCTCAAAATAGTAAGTACCATCTCCAATAAACCCACAGGTAATATATTGCTAAACAGACAGAAAGTGGGAACATTTCCCCTGAAAATTGCAACAAGACAAAGCTGCCCTTCTCACTCCTTTTGTTCAACATGGTGTTGGAAGTCCTAGCTAGGGCAATTAAACAAGAGGAGGAAATCAGGGGTATCCAGAGAGAAAAAAAGGAAGTCAAGTTATCCTCCTTGCTGATGATATGATTCTATACCTCAAAAATCCAAGAGAATCTGTCAAAAACCTGCTTTCACTGATAAAGGACTATGGTAAAGTCTCAGGGTACAAAATAAATGTGCAAAAGACAGTTGCATTCTTATACACCAAAAACAAGCCGGCAGAGAACCAAATAAAAAAGCACAATCCCATTCACAATAGCCACAAAAAAAATGAAGTACCTCAACATCTTCCTAACCAGAGAAGTGAAAGATCTTTACAATGAAAACTACAAAACACTGCTCAAAGAAATCCAAGGAGACACAAACAAATGGAAAAGTATTCCATGTTCATGGATAGGAAGAATCAACATTGTTAAGATGTACATCCTACCAAAGGCAATCTACAGATTCAACCCAATACCCATTAAATTACCAACATCATTCTTCTCAGGCCTGGAAAGGACAATACAGAAATTCATATGGAAACATAAATGACCACAAATAGCCAACACAATCCTCAGCAAAAAAAAAAAAAACCACAAAGTGGGGAGTGTCACACTTCCAGACTTTAAACTCAATTGTAAGGCTACAATAATCAAAACAGGCTGGTATTGGTACAAACACAGGCATATAGACCAATGGAACAGGATAGAGATTCCAAAAACAAAACCTCAATTTCTCAACCAACTCATCTTCAACAAAACCTCCACCAATAACCACTGGAGAGAGGAGAACCTATTCAGTAAATGGTGCTGAGAAAACTGGCCAACCACATTCAGAGATTGAAACAGGGTCCCTACCTATCAACATACACAAAAATCAGCTCTAAATGGATCAAAGACCTAAACATAAAACCTCAAACTATAAGAACTTTAGAAAATGTGGGAGACACCCTTATGGAAATTTAAACTGGCAACAAATTCCTGATCAAAACCCCAAGTGCCCATGCCATAAGAGATAAGATAGACAAGAGAATCCTTATCAAACTTACAAGCTTCTGCAAAGCAAAAGAAACCATCAAGAGAGTAGGAAGACAGCCCACAGAATGGGAAAAAATATTTGCCAACTGTATATCTGACAAAGACCTAACATCTAGGATCTACGAGGAACTCAAACATGCCCAAAGGGGGAAAAAAACAGCCCCATTAAAAAGTGGGCAAAAGACATGAATATATACTTCTCAAAAGAAGATAAACAGGCAGCCAACAGACACATTAAAAAGTGCTCAGCCTTATTCATCATCAGAGAAATGCAAATCAAAACCACATTGAGATACCACTTAATTCCAGCAAGAATGGCCAATATTAAAAAACAAAACAAAACAGATGTTGGTGAGGATGCAGTGAAAAAGGAATGCTTTTACACTGCTGGTGGGAATGTAAACTAGTCCAACCTCTATGGGAAACAGTGTGGCAATTTCTAAGAGAATCAGACATTGACCTTTCATAGACCCAGCAATAACCCTACCTGGAATATACCCAGAGGAACTCAAATCATTCTACAAAAATGACACCTGCACACATGTTTATTGCAGCACTATTCACAATAGCAAAATCATGGAATCAACCATGCTGCCTATTGAAACTGGACTGGATAAAAAAAAGTGTTACATATACACAGTGGAATATTATGCAGCCATAAAGAAAGACAAATATGTGGACTTTGCAGCAACTTGGATAGATTTAGAGTCTCTTATACTCAGTGATCTATCACAGAAACAAAGAACAGAGTACCACATGGTCTTACTCATAAGCAGACCCTGAACATTTACCATAATACTATAAGAAAGGGATTGGCCATAGTGGGATACTGCCAGGGTTGGGGTGGGGGAAGAGACAACATCAATAAGTGTACCTGATCTCAAACCAGGCAAAGTGAGGATCAAAGGTAGGCCCAAACTTCACCTGTACAATGACCACTAGTATAC
Source organism: Carlito syrichta (assembly GCF_000164805.1). Taxonomy (NCBI): domain Eukaryota; kingdom Metazoa; phylum Chordata; class Mammalia; order Primates; family Tarsiidae; genus Carlito; species Carlito syrichta. The sequence continues at coordinate 204,796 of NW_007246005.1, forward strand.
CTAATCCTGAATTGTACCACACATCTTTAAAGTAAAATTTAAAATAATTAATTAAAAATAATCAATTAATTACTTAATTCTCTCCTCCTTTTATCTACCAAACACCACCTAGCACCATGCACACTTATCTGACTGTATGCTTGCTTAGAAATCCAAGGGGCTAATCTTAAGACAGCCTGATTGCCAGACACTCCCACATGGGAGAGGTTATGAGATGGTTGGTCCATGACCCAACTGAAGCCGATGTAACAGCAACCAGACTTCTGGGAAGACCACTACCGAAGATAAGCCATCAAGACACATTCTGTGCCATGCTTGCATGTGTCCCATACCAAGTTTCTCCTTTTAAACTCTTGCACTCAACCTAAAAAATCTGAAATGGAGCCGGGCTTGGTGGCTCAGCCTGTAATCCCAGCGCTTTGGGAGGCCGAGGTGAATGGATTGCCTGAGCCCACAGGTTCTAGACCCACCTGGGCAACTTGGTGAGACCTCATCTATACAATAAATCAAAAATTAGCCGGGCGTGGTAGTGCGTGCCTGTAGTTCCAGCTACTTGGAAGGCTGAGGCGGAAGGATCACTGGAGCCCAGCAGGTCAAGGCCGCAGTGGCCGGGAGTGGCCACTGCACTCCAGTCTGGGTGACAGAGTGAGACTCCAACTCAAAAAAAATATATATGAAATGGTTTCTTAGAGTCATGAGCCTGGCCATTTCCCTATGTGCCACCTTTGAAATAAAATAACCTTTTTTTCATTGCTTCTTATGCTTGTTTATTTTGGTGTACAAGCGAGAAGTGGCTGAGCTTGCATTGGTTACAAATTCACACACACAGAAAAACTAGAAAGGCATAAATTGGAATAGAGAGAAGATGACTATCTAGAGATGAGTATTACTGTGATAGAGGTGGAGAAAGCAATGCTGCCATCAAAGCAGGGTCAGGTTGGCAGAGATAACAGTGGTAGTGGGTTGGGCATCACTGGGGGAGGAGACTTCAGGAGTAGTGGAGTAGGGGTAATGGAGACAATAGAGATGAGATCATCAAGAAAAGGAGACACTGGGTGTAGGTCACAGGATTAGAGGTGGCCAGAGTTATAAGTTGGTAGGGATAAGGTCCCCATGATCCGTGGAAGGGGTCTCTCAGTCATTGAAAGTGGGGGACATAAAACACAGGAATTGGAGATCACCACCTCAGTATATTTAGGGATGTTTCAGTTAGTTAAGGCAGAGATCTCAAGTACAATAGGAAAGAAGGAATCACAAGGCCTGTAGGGAAGGGACAAGGAGAGTGATGGATCTTAGGACAACAGCAAATCACATGAATAAGATGTGAGTTGCTCACTTTTACATGGAATCTCAAATTTGAAATCATAGTGGTAAAGAGTAGAATGATCATTACCAGAAGCCAGGACAAGTGGTGAAGGAAAGGGTAAATGTTGGTCAAAGAATACAAAGCAGGAATAGGAAAGTAATTCAAAATGCAGAAGTAGGCATAAGTCAAGTGTTGAGATATAGGGAATGCCAGATCGCAGTAGTAGCTAAGAGCACAAACTCAGAATTCAGACTGCTTAGTTGTGTATATATCCTTCACTGTTTAATCACTTTGTGACCCTGAATGGGTTAACCTGTGTTTGCTTCATTTCCTTCATCCATAAAATATTACCACCTCTAAGAATAACTTGAAATATGTATGCCTGAGAGACACAGGGTACATATTCCAATAAGGCTAGGTAGTAGAACCAATAGCAGCAATAGCAACAAAAGCAGCAAAAGGCATGTTAATAGCAGTAATTATAGTATTTATTAACATTATTGGTATTGCTATTTTACTGCAGTGGAGTTATGCCTACATGCGATTCTCAACTGTAAGTTCCTGGTTTCCCATAGGCAGGTCTATGCAAACCTAGTCCAAAGTCTAAGGAAGTTGGGAATTCAAAGACACACGCAGTTCCTCTGCAAGAAGCTTTTTCTTCTGAACTGAAAAAGATTTTATTTTTAAATTTATTTTATTTTAAAGATGTGGAGTACAATTCAGGATTCAGTATACTATGGTCATCATACAGGTATAAAGTTTGAGCCAAAATTTGGTCCCCATGTTGCATGGTTGGAGATCAGGTACTCTTACTAATGTTATGTGCCCCTCCCCCTCCCTCCCCTGGCAATTTCCAGCTACTGTCAATTCCTTTCTTATAGTATTATGGTGAATGTTCAGGGCCCGCTTATGAGTGAGAACATGTGCTACTCAGTTCTTTGTTTCTGAGATAAATCACTGAGTATTAGTATTATAGACTCTAAATCCATCCAAGTTGCTGTGAAGTCCATATGTTTGTCCTTCTTCATGGCTGCATAATATTCCATTGTGTATATGTACCACATTTTTTATCAAGTCCAGTTCTGATGGGTAGAACAGTTGGTCCCATGTTTTTGTTATTGTAGATAGAGCTGCATTAAACATGTGTGTGCAGGTATCTTTTTAGTAGAGTGTTTTAAGTTCCTCTGGGTATATTTCCAGAAGGAGGATTGCCGGATTGTATGAGAGGTCAATGTCTAGTTCTTTTAGGAATCACCACACTCTTTTCCATAGAGGTCGAACTAGTTTTCATTCCCACAAATGTTGTAGAAGTGTTGCCTTTTCTCTGCATCCTAACCAGCACGTGCTATTTTTTCTTTTATTAATGATGGTCACTCTTGATGGAGTTAAATGATTTTGATTTTCATTTCTCTGATGAACAGTGAGGTGGAGCATTTTTCATGTGTCTCTTGGCTGCTCATGTGTCTTCTTTTGAAAAGTGTCTACTCATGTCTTTTGCCTACTTTTTCATGAGGCTGTTTTTTTTTGTTGTTTTTTTTTCCTTTCAGTTCATTTGAGTTCCTTGTAGATCCTGGATTCCTGGATGTTAGGCCTTTGTCAGATATACAGTTGGTAAGTATTTTTTTCCCATTTTGCAAGTTGTCTCTTCACTCTCTGGATGGTTTCTTTTGCTTTTCAGAAGCTTTTCAGTTTGATGAGGTCCCACTTGTCTATCTTATCTCTTATGGTATGGGCTTTTGGGGGGTTGATCAGGAATTGGTTGCCCATTCCCATTTCTAAAAGGGTGTCTCCTGCATTTTCTAAGATTCTTTAAGTTTGGGGTTTTACATTTAAGTCTTTGAGTCATTTATAGTTGATTTTTGTGTATGGTGAGAGGTAGTGGTCCTGTTTCATTCTTTTACACGTGGTCAGCCAGTTTTTGTAGCATTATTTACTGAACAGGTTTTCTCTTCTCCCCAGTGATTGTTGATGGAGGCTTTGTTGAAGGTGAGTTGGTTGAGAAACCGAGGTTTTCCTTCCAGAATCTCTATCCTGTTACATTGGTCTATATGCCTGTTCTTGTATCAATATCAGGTTGTTTTGATTATTGTAGCCTTATAATAAAGTTTAAAGTCTAGAAATGTGATACCTCTCACTTTGTTTCTTTCACTAAGGATTGTTTTAGCTATTCATGATCATTTATGTCTCCATATGAATTTCTGTATTGTCTGAGAAGAATGATGTTGGTAATTTAATGGATATAGCATTGAATCTGTAGATTGCCTTTGGTAGCATGGACATCTTAACAATGTTGATTCCTCCTATCCATGTGCATGGAGTATTTTTCCATTTGTTTGTGTCATCTTTGACTTCCTTGAGCAGTGTTTTTTAGTTTTCATTGTAAAGATCTTTTACTTCTCTGATTAGGAAGATGCTGAGGTATTTCATTTTTTGGTGGCTATTGTGAATGGGATAGTGCTTTTTATTTCACCTTCTGCCTGTTTTTGGTTTATAGGAATGCAACTGTCTTTTGCATGTTTATTTTGTACCCTGAGACTTTTCCAAAATCCTTTACCAGTGCAAGGAGGTTTTTGACAGATTCTCTTGAATTTTTGAGTGTGGGATCATATCATCAACAAAGAGGGATAACTTGACTTCTTCTTTTCCTGTTTGGATAGCCCTGACTTCCTTGTCTGGTTTGCTCTAGCTAGGACTTAACAACACAATGTTGAACAGGAGGGCAGCCTTGTCTTATTCCAGTTTTCAGAGGAAATGCTTCCAGTTTCTATCCACTTAGCAATATGTTGGTTATGGATTTATCATAGATGACTCAAGACTATTTTGAGGTATGTTCCCTCTATGCCAAGGTATCCAAGGGTTTTTATCAAGAAAGGATGCTGGATTTTACCAAAAGCTTTTTCTGCGTCTAGTGATATAATCTTGCTTTTACATCTGTTGATGTATTTAATTACATTTATGGTCTTGCAGGTGTTCAACCAGCCCTGCATCTCAGGTATGAAGCCTACCTAGTCATAGTGGATGATTTTTGAGATGTGCTGTTGGATCTGATTTGCTAGAATCTTGTTGAGAATTTTTGCATCTATATTCATCAGGGACACTGGCCTATAGTTCTCTTTCTTTATTGGATCTTTTCCCAGTTTGGGTATCAGCATGATGTTAGTTTCATAAAACGATTTGGGGAAAGTTCCGTCTTTCTCAACTGCCTGGAATACTTTCGATAGGATTGGTATCAGCTGAACTTTGTATGTTTTGTAGAATTCCACTGGAAACCTGTCTGCTACAGGGTTTTCTTGTTGTTGTTTGTTTGTTTTTGTTTTTTTTAGGCAGTTTTCTTATGACAGTGTCAATTTCCTGAGTTGTTATTCGTCCTCTTAGGATCTCAATTTCTTCTTGTTTCAACCTTGGGAGGTTGTGTGTCCATTCCATTTAGGTTATCAAGTTTGCTTCCATACTGGTGTGCATAGTAATCTCTGATACTCCTTTGTATTTCTTCAGGGTCAGTTGTGACTTGAACTTTTGTATCTCTGATTGTGTTTATTTGGGCTTTTTCTCTCTTTTTCTTGGTCATTCTGGCTTGGGATCTAACAATCTTGTTAATCCTTACAAAGGACAAGCATTTAGTTTTTTTGGTTTTTTACCATGGTGTTTTTGTCTTCTATGTTCCATATCTGGTATTTTACTTTGGTGATCTGTAGTCTTCTGCTGAAGTTAGGGTTTTAGCAGTCTTGCTTTTCCATCTCCCTTGGGTGATATTTTAGGCTATCAATTTCTTCACTTTCTATTTTCTTGATGTGTGTTCATAGAGATATAATTCCCATCTCAGTACTGTTTTCATGGCATCCCAGAGGTTTTGATAATATGTTTCTTCATTTTCATTTGTTTCCAGGAATCTTTTAATTTCTGTTTTGATTTCTGTGTTGACCCAGGAGTTGTTCAGCAGCATCTGTTTAGTCTCTGTGTCTTTGTGGGTTTGGGGGGAATTTTGTTGGTGGTGATATTTATTTTTATTCCACTGTGGTCTGAGAAGGGGCATGGCAGTATTTCAATTTTGTGAAATTTGTTTATGCTGGATTTATGACTAGGGATGTGGGTAATCTTGGAGTATGGTACATATGGTGATGAGTAGAATGTATTCTCTGTGGTTGTTTTGTGGAGTGTTCTATAGGTATCTACTAAGTCCATTTGTTCAAGTATAAAGTTGAGGTTCAGGATCTCTTGGTTGATTTTTTGCCTCAATGATCTATCCAGGGTTGTTAGTTGGGTATTTAAGTCCCCAGCTATAATTGTGTTAGAGTCAATATCTTCTTTTAGTTTACTTAGTAGTTGCTTTTTTTTTTTTTTGAGTTGGAGTCTCACTCTGTCGCCCAGACTGGAGTGCAGTGGCCGCTCCCGGGCCACGCAGCCTCGACCCACTGGGCTCCGGCGATCATTCCGCTTCAGCATTCCGAGTAGCTGGAATTACAAGCATGCGCTACCATGCCCGGCTAATTTTTTGATTTATTATTGTAGAGATGAGGTCTCGCTGCCCAGGCGGGTCTAGAACCCACGGGCTCAGGCAATCCACTCACCTCAGCCTCCCAAAGGTGCAGGATTACAGGCTGAGCCACCAAGCCTGGCTGATTTTTTGTTTTATTGAAGAGATGAGGTCTCGCTGCCCAGGCGAGTCTCGAACCCGCGGGCTCAGGCAATCCAAGCCCGGCTTGCCACATTTATTTTTCCATTCATCAGTTGATGGACATTTGGGTAATTATGAATAAGTTTCTATGAAGATTTATTAAAAGTTTTTGTTGGGACATGTTTTTTCACTTCCTTTGCCTATATATCTAGGAACAGAATTGCTGTTAGGTCATATGATAAATCTATGTCTAACTTTTTGAGGAACTGTGAGGCCCTGCATTTAGCAGTATGAGTGCTTAATATGTCTTAGGCATTGTGCTAATTGTGTTCCAAGTTTAACTATAAACTGATTTATTCTTACAACATTTCTGTGAAGTAGTTACTAACTACTCTTATTCTCATCTGACAGATGAAAAAGCTGAGACTCTGGGAAGAGATATCATCTGC
>NW_007246005.1:211185-221127 GCF_000164805.1 Carlito syrichta
TCAGGCAATCCACTCACCTCAGCCTCCCAAAGGCGCAGGATTACAGGCTGAGCCACCGAGCCCGGCTAGTAGTTGCTTTTAAAAAGCTGATGCCCCTGTGTTGGATGCATATATGTTTAGGATGGATATTTCTTCTTGATGGATTGAACTTTTTATCATTATGTAGTATCTTTTTGTATCTTACTAAATTTTTGATAGTTTAAAGGTTATTTTAACTGCTATTAATATCATGAATCCTACTTTCTTTTGTGATGTGTTCACCTGAAAATTTATTTTCTATCCTCTAACTTTGAGTCTGTGGGTGTCCATTGTGGTGAGATAAGTTTCCTGGAGGCAGAAAATTACTGGATCATGAGTTTTTATCCAGTTTGCCATTCTATGTCTTTTCAGTGGTGCATTTAGTCCATTCACGTTCAGGCTTTATTGAAATGTGAGAGTTTGTCCCTGACAGAATGCTCTTATAAGGTTGCTTGGTTTTGTTTCATTTTTGTGTTCATATATGTGTGTGTTTTCATTTTTGCAGGTATGTTGTGTGTTCTGTTGCTTCTGTGTTTGTGATCTTGTGAAGTATATGATCTTTTTGTATCTTTTTTCTTCTCTGAACAGCACCTTTTAAAGTATTTCCTGTAGAGCTGTCTCGAAGCAGCATATTCTCTTAGGGATTGGATATTTGGGAAAGATTTTAATTCTCTCTTGCTGATGAAGCTTAGCTTGGTTGGGCAGGAAATTCTTAGTTGAAATTGTTTCTCTTTGAGAATATTAAAGATTGGTGTCCAATTCTTTCTGGCCTGTAGTGTTTCTGCAGATAAGTCTCCCCAGTTAGGTAGTCTGACCTTTTTCTCTTGCTGCCTTTAGGATTTTTTTTCTTTTATACCTACTTTGTATAGGCAAATTACTATGTGTCTAGGGGCTGTTCTTCTCATAAAATGTCTTGTGGGGGTTCTCTGGATCTCTTCTGCTTATATAGTCATCTGTCTGGGCATATGAGGGATGTTTTCTTGAAAAACCTCATGGAATATTTGTTCCAAGGTGTTTTTCATTTCTCTTTCTATTTCAAGTATTCCAATCAGTGGTTTCTTGACAAAATGACACATCTCTTGGGGAGTTTCCTCTCTCTTCTTAATTTTATATATATGAACTTAAATACATATATAGATATATATTTATATTATATTATATATATATATATTTTTTTTGAGTTGGAGTCTCAACTCTTGCTGCCCAGACTGGAATGCAGTGGTACACTCACAGACACCACAGCCTAGACTGCTGGGCTTAGGTGATCCTTCCATCTCAGCCTTCCAAGTAGCTGGAACTACAGATGCACACCACCATGCCTGGCTAATTTTTTTGTGTGTGTGTGATTTATTGTAGAGATGAGGTCTCACCAAGTTGCCTAGGCTGGTCTCAAATCCCCAGGCTCAAGCAATTCTCTCACCTCGGCCTCCCAAAGAGTTGGGATTACAGGCTGAGCCACCACGTCCAACCTATATATATATTTTAATAACTTTGTTTAACTACATATTTTGGTCTTCCAACTCTGAGATTGTTTCTTCTGTTTGGTCAATTCTGTTTTCCATGCATGTCAGTTTGTTATTTATTTCTTGGATGGAGTTATTTCTGTTATTTCTAAGTATGCTTTCTTGAGTCTGTCTAGCTCTGTTGAATTTCATTTCATTTTAGTCCTTGAATTTCTTGATTTTTATTCATTTTATCCAATGATTCTCTGATCTTCATAAATACCTTCTGGGTACTGTTGCTCTGGGAGATAGTAATTGTTTGTGCCCAGTAGCTAATTCTTTCTAGCACTGACTTTTTGCTGGGATTCTGAGTTACCAACACTTTTTCACTGGTTTTTCTTCATTTGTAGCAGTTCTCTTATCTTTCTCTACAATTCCATTGCTAAGTGGAAATTAGGAAAGCAGTCACTTCTGATATTTTCTCTACCATTTGTCTTTCCTTGAGCTGGGGTTGCAGGTTTGTTTAATTATGAAGTAGGGCTAGGGGTGGGGCATTGTGCTGTCTCTTTACAATTTTGAGCACTTGGGGGGGGCAAGGATTCTGAACCTATTGTCAGGTCATAATATTTGCTACATGGTGAATGGGCAAGCTGGGACTCATTCTTTATCCCTACACAATATGATCTTACAGTGGGTATGCTTGCATAACCCCTGAGTCCAAGACAGGATATAAGAGGGAAAAGGGAGAAAAGAGAGAAAAGAAGAGAAAGAGAGGAAAAGAGGAAAGAAAATAGAAAAAGAAAAAACATTTTTAAAAAATGAAACAACAAAGAAAGAGAAAGAGAAAAACAACCAACAAACAAAGTAACCAAATTAAATAATCAAATAATCAAACAAACAAACCAATACTCTCCACCCCAAAAAGCAAACTAACAAAAAGGTGGTAAAGAGTTATCAGCTTTAGTATGACAGGTTCTGTAACTGCAGGGCTATTATTGCTGGTTCCCTATTTGCTGTTGGAACCTAAGATGTTAGAATCTTCACACTCTGCTGCCTACAATTGGTAGCCATCACACAAGTGTGTGAGGGAAGGGGGCTGAATTAACTTGACACAGCATCTCTTGGGATCTCACCACCTTTCTTTCTCTCCCAGCTTTGTCACAGCTCCTAGGGAATCCAGTTCATGGCAGGAGAATAGGGCCTACTGTCTCTGCTCTGCCCTCCTGATCTCTTTTACTTGTTGCTAGAAGTAGAAGGAGTCAGTTAGGCACTCACCATCTTCCTTCTTGGGTAGTCCTGCTGTCTGCATCTATTGCCCAGCAACTGGCTTAGGATGGAGGGTGGATGGTCTGGGGTTCCGCATTTGCTTTTACCCACCAGGGCTTGTGCACTAGGGGCAATGTTCTGAGGTCACAAAGAGCAGCTCCAATACAACACAGAGATAGTGCCTGATCTCAAGATACAGTGCTGTTATGCAGCAGTTAGCTGCCTCTCCAGCAGTTACCACAGTCTCCAGATCTCAGGACCCAGTGACAAGGCTCTGGAGCCCCATCCAGGCTCAGGGTAGCTTCTCCTTGCTGTTTCCTTGGGACTCTGCCTCAGACTCCCTTGCTGCACTTCCTCTGTGACCCTTGCTGCCAGCTTTCAGCCCGGTGCTGTGGTGTTGGAGTCGGCAATTACTCCAGCTGTTCTTCCTGGGAAAAGCTCTGCTGATTTTAGAAAACGACACTCAGTTTCTGCGCTTCGGGAAGTGCTAGTGTCTAAGCAGAGGAGCTGTGGCACCAGCAGCTTCACCAGGAGAGCCCTGGCCACTTGCTCTCAAGTCCCCAGTCAGTCAGCCTTTCACACTTCCACTTACCTAGAGAAACACATGCAGAATTGTCCATACAATCACTCACACACACAAGGACTCACACAGTATGACTTATTAAAAAACTTTTAATAAGGTCTTAGAAACAGAAGCAATGTCAGTGTCTCAAGTGGCAGTGAGACAAGATGATGGATTCTCACATCATTACTCTCTAGACCCAGGGTTTATGTACCACAGTGAAGAGGTGATTCAGAGGGATGTGTAAAGCAATTGATGTATGATAACTTAGTTTGACCTAGGAGTAGGATTCATAGTAAGTATCTGCTGTTCTACAAGCTATAATAGACAGGAAATCTTGAGGCCTTACCTATACCAGAGTTTATCAAAAGACAACATGGCAGATTAGTTTCTGAGATGGAGTAGCCTTAACCTCCACAGTTCCTAAGTAGAGGGCCCAAGTTCTACATTTTGATTAAAGAAGCAATTACAAATATGTTTGCCTTATTTTTTCCTGTGACCATATTTCATCTAAATAGGGTTTTTAGAATACTATGAAACTTAAAATGCAAACTTCAAAAAAGGAGTGAGGACTAGAGAAAAGAAGGTTACCAGTCCAGGACAAAATCAAAGCATTGCTGGGTTCCTGCGACAACAGCTATCTAAAAGTCCCCAATATCGCTGCTATTTTTAATGAAATCTAAGGGATGTGCATTTATTCCAAATTGAAAAAGTTGTGAACCAGGGCATGTTCTCCTGAGAATAACCTTCCTAATACTTTATCTTTGGTACTTTCCCTTCAAACCATGGGAGCAATCATGTTTGCCTTGTAGTTTACACTATAATTTCTCTGTGAAGACATGGAAATGTGCCACCCAGATCTTCCTTCAAGGAAGGACTTGCCGTCTAGCTGAGGAGAATGAAGCAAACAGCCAGGCTTCAGGCCGTCACATCTTTCAAATTTGCTTCAATTGCTGAGAGCTCTTCACCCAATGCCATGTCCTTCCTGAGGCAGTCTGTATCAGAGACTGAGGAGGGCAAAATATAAAGAAACCTCTGCCATTTTAGCCTGATACAAGATGCTCTGTTGATCTTCACTCTCTCCAGTGCTCCCCATCCAGTTCAGGAAGGATTGTGAGGCCTGCATCACAGTTCAATTTCTTCCTCTGCCAAATCCTACTTTTACCCTCTTTTCTTTCACAGGTATTGATCCCTAATAAACATTTTCCCTCCTACACCATTTCACCATCTGCTTCTGGAGTAAACAATTTGTGATATCCTTCAAAGTCTTTGTAAAGATTGCTACATCCAGATAGATTTGAACAATGGGGTTGTGGAAAATAAAGAAAAATTATACACACAAAAAGGATTATGTAACATTCTCCTCTTCCTAACACCTGCTGGAAGGAAGCAGCATTCTTTGGAGGAGGGGGGAATGTAGGCCTTCCAGAAGTCACCAGTCAGCAGAAAAGTGAGCAGTGGCCACAGCCCTGATGAAAGCAGCAGAAAGGAGCATGCACACAGCTGCTAGATGGGCAACTCAGCAGTAAGTGGTCACTGGAAAACAGAAAACTGGTGGATGGGGGAAAGGAGGTAAAACTGATGAGCAGAGCAAGAATAGATACTTTTTCCACATGACTTTGGGACTGGAGGCAGTAGGGGTGGGATCAAGGAAGGAAGCCTAGGCTTTGCAAGTTTATTCCTTGGAAGATGGAGGTAATAGTTAAACTGAGCCAAAACAAGAAGCCTTGCCTTGGTCCTATGTGGTCAGGGTTGGAATTGTTCTTGTCAGAGTTGAAGCTTCATCATCCTATGGACTGGGGAGGCACCTCCAGGTGTACGATATCCAACAGTTAAGGTCACAAACCCATCCTAGAAAAAGTGCTACTACCTCACTGCTGAATATCACTATTGTCACCTTTGAAGTACTTCCCTTGGGAAGCTATGTACCGATGCTAGTGCCTACACCACCCATCAAAGCAATTTTGGAATTTTTTTCTGGAATGGCCATCAGAGCCGTCGTTGGATTACCCTTGATGTCCTGAATGTCATCAAATGTCTTCCTTTCAATATTTCCTTTATCTTTGGTAAAGATAAAAGTCATTGGGGAGGCCAGATCAGGTGAGTAGGGAAGGTGTTCCAATACAGTTATTTGTACAGTGCTGCCAACACAAGCGCACTTAATTTGCTAACTTAATTGTCAGATCTCAACAAATAATGACAACAGCTTCTCATGGCCATTCCAGAAAAAAGAGTTCCAAAATTGCTTTGACAGGTAGATGAGGCACTGGCATTGATGCATAGCTTCCCAAGGGGAGTACTTTGAAGGGATTGTAGTGATATTTAGCAATGAGGTATGTAGCACTTTTTCTAGGATGGTTCACAATCCCAATTGTTGAACCTCATAAGTAGTGATTACCCTCTTATATTTGCCAGGTTAAATCTATAAAGTTTACCTAATGCCTTTCCTGCCTCTGCATCTATTTGGTTATTATGAGTCTCTGGAGTCCCAGTGAGGCTGATAAATGGGATTCAACGCATCATTTGTAGATACAGCATGGCAGCCTCAAGAGCAACTTCTGGTCTTAGTCAGAGAATCACAGACCCTGCCAATCATGAACTTTTTATGCTTTTTTCTTGCCTCCATTCTAACTGTAGTTATCCTTCTTATGACCTCTCATCTTATTTCTGAAGCCCTAGTTCAATCATTTGGCTTCTGGGTGAAGCTGCAGATCCTCATCTCAACACCAGAGAGCAGCAAAGCACCTTATCAGGATAAAGAAAGCTGGGATTTCTCAACTTCAGCACTGTTAACATTTCCTGTGGGAACTATCCTGTACATTATAAGATGTCTAGCAGCATCCCTTGTCTCTATACACTAAATGCTAGTAGCATTTCCAGTCATGACAACCAAAAAATGTCTCCAGACATGGCTAAATGTCCCTGAAACATTTGGGTTGCCCCAGTTGAGAACCACTGTGTAATTCTAAAAGAATTTTAAATTGGAAACCAAAAAAACATTTTTGATGAATTTTTTAAAAGATTTGTTGTTTTGCTGATAAAATAACATGTGTTCACTGAAGAAGTATTTTCAATATGGAAAAATATAATAAAGAAAATTTAAAACAAACAAAATCCCATCATTCAGATTAACTTTCTTTTTTATTTTAAAGATATGGGGGTACAATCAATGATTAGGTATACAAGTGGTCATCGTATAGGTAATAGATTAACTTTGTGAACATTTTAGTTCCTATCCTACAGGCACACGAACACATAATTAAATATGTACAATTTTGTACACATGGCAATGTATAGTATACATACTCTCCTCTAATCTCCTTTTCCACTCAAAATCTACTGTTTCCAGGTAAACAGCTACTGGTCTAGTTTAATAATTAACTTTAATGTCTACATAATATTCTTTTGTATGTAATTAACCAGGTCTTTACTGGTAGACAATCAGCTTCCTAAATTTTCAAGATTGTAAACGGCACTGCAACTAACATCTTTGAACATAATAGTTGAACACAACTTGAGATTGACATTGTTTTACACTCAACATTTCTTACGTATCTATAATTTTGCCAGGACCCACAGCTTACAGAGGCACATAGACCTTCAGACAATGTACAAAATCTGGTGGAAAGAATGTAAACAGAAAACAAAATAAATATGATAAGTGACATGGAAATACAAGGTGGAAATGTTGACAAAAGATGGAGAGATAACTGATTGGATGTCAAGGATGTCTTCACAGTCGTGGGCCTAGAAATCGGCAGTAAAAGCTGGGCTCGGTGGCTCAGCCTGAAATCCTGTGCTTTGGGAGGCTGAGGTGAGTGGATTTCCTGAGCCCGCAGGTTCGAGACCCGCCCAGGCAACTTGGCGAGACCCCATCTCTACAATAAATCAAAAAATTAGCCAGGCGTGGTAACACGTGCCTGTAATTCCAACTACTTAGAAGGCTGAGGCAGAAGGATCACCGGAGTCCAGTAGGTCGAGGCTGCGGTGGCCAGGAGCATGCCACTGTACTCCAGTCTGGGCGACACAGTAATATATATATATAACTATCCAGTGAAACCCAAAGGCTAATCCTCAACACATACCAATACAATGAATGATAGAGAGTGGGGCACGGGCTGGAGGAAATGACTTGATACTCATTGCTGAGCTACATTGGAATTCAAATGTAGGTCTTCTCTTTCCAAGAATAGAACCTCTTTTCACTCTTTCACAGGGGTTTTCCTCAGTTTCCTCAATTGCCCAATAATTCAGGTGTTATTAACCTAGAAGTCACACACACCCAAGAGATCAATGAACAAAATTCAGGAAGTCCAAAATTCAGGACAGTAAAAAAATAAAAATAAATGCCTTTATTTTCAATGCCCTGTTACCAAAATGAAAAATTTTCTTCAATTTGTATGTAGGCAGCAAGCCACAACAATATTAGTAGCAGTCATTCTTCTCCAGTAAAAAACACAGATATTTTTGCATCACACTGCAATTGTTGTAAATACCTCAAACTATCATTTATATTCACTACTACTTTGACACATTACAGTACTTATTAAACACACCACTAGAACCTGTTATTTAATGCATTAACAAGAAAAGCATATATTATGATGCCACCTATTTGGAGATTTATAAAAATATTTTGATAACAAAATTGGTTTGCTTTATATTATGTTTTATACATTTACAAACGTTATTCTCAGAAGACTAGGATTTGTTAGTCTGGGTTAAAAAACATTTAAAAAAAAGGTTAAGAACACTTGCACTGGATGATCAGTAAGGCTCCTTCCATATGGATCCAGTTTATAGCTATTGTCCTCTCTGATGTGTCTATTGTTCAACTAGTCTTCTGAGAATAACGTTTGTAAATGTATAAAATACAATGTAAAGGAAACCAATTTTGTTGTTATCAAAATATTTTTATGAATCTGATTAAAGGGTTTCCAATATACGTAAGTACAAAATAAAGAAAAGAACCAATTTCCAGTAGTACAGAACTATAACAGTTAGGGTGAGAAAAAGGACCCAAAGCAAAAGCAAATCAGATGCTTTGCAAATAGTACAGTCAGTGACATGTTTGAGTTTAGACTCACAGAAAAAAGTGAACTGGAGAGATCTTTTTAATAATTTAGACTTAGGAATGAAAGATCACAGAGAAAGGAATATACACTAGTGAGATATTTGGTGCTCAGTTGTGATGAAAGCTGGCTAAAAAGCAATGTGCCTAGCAACATAATAAATTCTCAATAACTAGCAAATGAAAAAGAAAAGAGAAGATAAATACTTGCTGTGAGTAAAGATGAAATTACCAAAGGACACAGGCAAAAAAAAATCAAAGTTCTTTCTTTTTTACACTTTTTGTTTTGTTTTGTTTTGCTTTACAAACTTGTATTCAAAGACTTAGAAAAGTGCAGTACTAACTTGGGGTGGATGAGAGGGGAGAGGAGATGGAATGTATGAGTCAGAATCCTCTGACCTTAAAGAACCTTATAATTTCAGCAGTAGGCATTTCGTCTCACTAATAATACATGAAAGTAAAGCAGGGAGGGGGAAAAAAACATCACATGAAGAGAAAAAGCCAAGTTGGAATCAGCGAGTTACCATTTGCAAATGAAAAATCGCCATAGAGGGTTATGCTAATTCTATACAAACTGTGACCCTCTACTGCCCTGGACCACCTCAACTTCAATTGCATGTATATCAGGAGCTTATTCTCCTAAATTCAAATGTTTGCAACCTTTTTGTTTCCATTTGGGATGTATTGGCATTTGTTGTTGTCCTCAATATTTTAGTGACTCTAATTGTGAAAAAAAACCACATTTTAACTTACCCTAATATGATCACCATTTCATCAGATACTAGAGATAGTCTGTGTCTTTGTCCAATTCCTCCCAAAACACTAGATTCAGAGGAGTTAAGACCCTGTACTTGAAAGTAAAACACACACACACACACACACACACACGTATATAAGTGTGTGTGTGTGTGTGTGTGTGTGTGTGTGTGTGTATTTCATTTTGTGACTTGTCTCCATGTTGTTAACTTGTTTTTGAACTTGTGTATGGCTGATGCACACATTTTTTCTTTTGCTCATAAACAACCTTCACAGCCCTGCACCCCACCCAGTGCCCTCATGATTTCCCCCTTATCTGAGTATACTGTGTGCCCCATTATCTGAGTATACTGTGTGCGCCCTTATCTAAGTATACTATGTGTCAAACCCCAGAACATGTGTTTAATTTGTTTGTCTCTCATGTGTTTATCTCTGTAATGATTCAGTTTCCCAACTGCTTTTACCTATAAAGACTCCCCGCAAATTTCATTCGTAGAACAAGAGTTTGGGAGGCATGAGCCCCCTCTCGATTGCTGGCTTACTTATTAATTTGACCTTTAGTTGGTCTGGTTATCTGATTTCTAGTGATTCATGTATAACAGTTGATGCTTGCATGTTTTCTTTTGAGAAGTGTCTGTTCATGTCCTTTGCCTGCTTTTTAATGGGGTTGTTTGTTTTCTCCCTTTCACTTCATTTGAGTTTTCTGGTGAATCTTGGATGTTAGGCCTTTGTCAGCTGCATAATTTGCAATTCTTTTCTCCCATTCTGTGGGTTGTCTCTTTACTCTCCTGATGGTTTCTTCTGTTGTACAAAAACTTTTCAGTTAG